>NC_046171.1:20163040-20255540 GCF_011064425.1 Rattus rattus | reverse complement strand
CTAACCTCCCCACACCTTCTCTTCCCACACTGAGTGAGAAGAGTCAACAGCAGTGCTGTCCAGAGCTTCTGCACTTACTAGTAACCCCAGCCCCATTCTTCCCTGATAATTCTTTTGTTAAGATCTCCATAAATTATCCAATTTGTGGCTGCCATCTGTTTCCTGCTGAGACCCTGACTGACACAGAGGGCTCCTTGTTGAGTCTCCTTTCACAGTGAGGATTGGTGGCTACATTCTTCTGGAAAATAATCCCTGGGCGAATGCTCCATTAATGAGGAAACCAAGCTGGGATATCGATGCTGAGAAAATGAAGACAAATGCGGAATGATTATGTGAGCTGCATAGTATGGACCGCCCTGCTGGGCTTTGATTGACAGGGGTTAATAGAACCAGCTCTGACAAGTGCAGAGTGAGGAGCCAATCCACAACAGCCTTTCAGAATGACCTTACCCACGTCCCCAAAGCAAATCTTCATAACGTCTGCTATGAGGAGAAAACCACAGTGTAATGCTTCCCCCATAAAGAGCAATTATACCAGCAGGTCAGCCGAGTGACTCACAGTTAGCAGAAGCTATAGAAAAAGAAGCTGAGGGTCAGAGAGGTGACCTGGTCACAGTCATACATCTCATAACAAGAAAAATCTGGATGTAAACTCAGTCCTGTCCTCCTAGGAAGCTCAAGGCAGACACTCATGAGCCCTAGACTATTCCAGAATTCTCCTTTCATGGCTTAACCTCTGGTTGGCCCTTGTTTTGGATACTGGCTGACACCTAGGTGGATTCCTGATCCATATTTGCTGCCAGCATCCTGCTCCCCACCTCCTGTGTCAACATTTCTCTATAATCAGCTTTCATATCCCTCACTCCTTCCACTTAGTTTCATTTTTTATAAAGAATTTATTTATTTACTGTATATGAGTACACTGTAGCTGTCTTCAGACACACCAGAAGAGGACACCAGATCCCATTACAGATGGTTGTGAGCCACCATGCGGTTGCTGGGATTTGAACTCAGGACCTCTGGAAAAGCGGTCAGTGCTACCAACCACTGAGCCATCTCTCCAATCCCCTACTTTCATTTTTTTTCCCTCTTCAACTGAGCTATTGAAATCCACCAAAATTCTAGGCAGACTCAAACCATAGTTTCTTCAAGTTCCTAGGTCTGGATATTTTCGAGGACAGAAAGAGAGTCTTAGTAGCAAACATTGTTCTGTAGCAATAAATCCCATGGGATCCCAACTTCATGGATAAAACTAGACCTTCCTTTAAAACCACCAACATGAAAGTGACTTAAATAACACAATCTACAGGGTCCTGAACGCTTGGAGGACATAAATAACTATGAGAACCCAAAACCATCCAATCCCAGAAGATCATTTTGCTCAGGAGCCCCACGCTCGACTCTGAAATGGCTCTATTGCTTTTCTGCTTTGAATTATGAAAGATGTTTAAATGGCCGCAGACACACCCAAAGCTCCCAGACACGAGTGTCACATGCAGCGTGAGTGCCTTATTAAAACCAGGCATCACTAAGACCTAGAAATGTACGTGTAGATAACGCAGCGTGAATCTGGGAAGAGAATGGCTGAAAAGGCATTTTCTACCTCACACACTGCATTCTTTCTCTAGAACCATAAAGGGATGCTGACAAGAAAGGGGACTTTTCAGGAATTTCATGCAAGAGAAGTATTTTCTGTACTTTTACACAGCCACAAAATTGACCTCTTTCACTGTGGTGCCCACACAGCTGCTCAAACCTCTGAATGTTTCTGACTCCATCCAAGGCCCTTAATCATGATGCTTCACCTCCACAGGCCCCTCCGATTCTAGTCTTCCAATAACAGTGGAGTGGCTTCCTGAAGATGGGGGAGGGGATGAGGTTCCCCCATCATTTTCTTCACTGAGAGCGCTGATAGCCATGGCTAGGAAATCAAAGCCATGGAAACAACTATAAAACACCCCACCTACCTCTTATACCTGGTGACTGAAAGATTATAGTCAGGAAATAATTACTGGGCTGGGGTGCCATGCGGCTGGTGGTAGAGAACTTGCCTAGCACATGGAAGGCCCCAGGTTCAACCCCAGCACTGAAAAGAAATTGCTATTAAGAACAAGATCTTCTCATTGGTTCTTCGTATCTACTGTCTCATTGGATTCGCACAAAGACAGCCATGGCTACTGGACATTTACAGTAGAGTTTCCTGACTGAGAGTTGTGTGTTAAAACTGAAGCAAAGAGCTGACAGCACTCCTGCAAACATGGCGAACGTTCCTAAGACCCGTCGGACATTCTGCTAGAAATGTGGGAAACACCAACCCCACAAGGTGACGCAGTACAAGAAGGGCAAGGATTCTTTGTCTGCCCAGGGAAAGCAGCATTATGACAGGAAACAGGGTGTCTATGGCGGGAAGACTAAGCCCATTTCCAAAAAAAGGCTAAAACTACAAAGAAGATTGTGCTGAGACTGGAGTCTGTTGAGCCCAATAGCAGATCTAAGAGGATGCTGGCCATTAAGAGACGCAAGCATTTTGAACTGGGAGGCGACAAGAAGAGAAAGGGCCAAGTGATCCAGTTTTAAGCTGATTTTGTTATGAAGACAATAAAATCTTGACCTTTCACCACCACTACCCCCAAAAAAGACTGATTGAAAAGCAAAACTTGACAACCATCAAAGCCGCTGTGGAAAGTATCTCCGTGAAAAGATGATTCGCTGAAGTCAACTAAGTAAATAGCATCTGTCAGTAAGTGTGGCTCTGCAAGGCGACCAGTTATACTCAGGGTCATGCTGCTGTGAGAGACAAACACAAATTACACACACACACACACACACACACACACACACACACACACACACACACCACCACTGCGCATGGACTGTTTGCATCATGAATAGCACACAAGAACTGAAACCCTTAAGGAAGGCCAGATTCCCATACATGCTTGCTTGTGGTCTATGCTCACTGAGCGTACAAGTAAATTGAAATTGTCGCGCTATTTAGTCCCTTTCCCTCCTCCCCACTATCTTTCTGGAATATTCATAGAGTCATGAGATATATATGTAATATAGATAGTCTGCTGGGTCTCTAGTTTATGTGGGAAGAAACTAAGGCTATTCATGCCAACTGTGTTAGTTAGCCTTCCATTGCTATAATGAATTACCTGGAGTAGTTAACTTATAAAATGAAAAGGGTTATTTGGCTCAGCTTTAGAGATTTCAGCTCATAACTGAAGGAACCCACTGCTTTTGAGCCTGTGGCAAGGCTGCACACCATGGTGAGAGCTCTGTGGCAGGTCAAAGCTGGCAACTTCCTGTCCAAGAAGCAAGTGGGGACAGGGAGGAGGAGGAAGAGGAGGAGGAAATAGCATCAGACAGTATCAGAGTCCCACAGTCCCTTTTAAGGACATACACACAATGAACTGAAGACCCCCCAGTAAGGACTCAACTCTCAAAATCTCCACTACCTCCTATAGAACCACACTTGGGACCAACCCTTTAAAACACCAGCCTCTGGGAGATGCTTAAGATCCAAACTATAGCACAAAGAAGTCTTATGTGCTTATTGTTGGTTGACTGGCTACTGGCCAACCCCATCTCTGTGAGCATTTCTCATTGACTCTAGAACTCACCCTCACTGACCTGAGAGAAAGAAGGCTTCATATGGGTGAATACTCCCGTGTGCCAAGCACCATGACCTAAAGTAGGTTTTCATTTCCTCCTGGTAGAACTATGGCGAAGGTATTAATCCCATCATTTCAGGGGGTTGGGAACCTATGAGGGAGCTGTGTCATCCTGAGACTCCCTACCAGCCTTTGTTGTGAGCTGGTAAGCTAGGCAGCCTCTTAGAAACATAAGTCTACTACATCCACTAGCACCAGGACCACTGATGACAAGGATGTAGATGAATCTGGAAGGGACAAATTAGTCAGCTGAGAGGACCACCACCAGTATTCACAGATGCAAATCCCTTGCAGTAAGTGCTAGGGAATCCTCAATGTGACAGTAACTCCCTTCTTCATAGTTGCCTCTTCTATGTAATGAGTTTAAAAGTCACTCTCCAGTCCCTACCTGTGAAAGAGAGAACACTAGATAGTCTGTGTATGTCATTGATAGTGGTGGGGGGTGGGGCAGTCCATCGATACAGCCCACTGACTCACTCAAACAAACCTGTAAATGAAATAGACAATTTTCTCATAGTGCAATGTGTGATGCAAAACCCAGGAATGACATCTTAACCAAGCACCAACCAACTTCCCAGTGTTCTTCTTATTCCCGTGACAAAACATAGCCACACTCAGCTCCCTCTGATCTAGGACTCCCATGAATAAAAGATGTTCCTTGACACTAACTCACCCTGACCCGTGCCTGCCCACCATGCCCTCTGCATTTGTCTTCAGGGTGGGTGAGTTTCTGGATGAGATGTGTACCCTCTCTATTGATTGCGCTATCTAGGGCACCTCATTAAGCAGTTGGTGTCGCCTGCTAATGCACCATTCACGTTCCAGTTAATGGCTGTAGACTGTTTTTTTCCTCCAGTGTTTGGCAGCAGGAAAATTACTGCTTTCTCGCAAGCTCAAAGCACCAAGATACAACTGCTGAGAATATTTTATGCTATCGAATGGAGAACACCTATGAGAGAGAGAGAGAGAGAGAGAGAGAGAGAGAGAGAGAGAGAGAGAGAGAGGGAGAGAGAGAGAGAGAGAGAGAGAGAGAGAGAGAGAGAGAGAGCGAGAGAGAGAGAGAGAGGGAGAGAGAGAGAGAGAGAGAGAGAGAGGGAGAGAGGGAGAGAGAGGGAGAGAGAGAGAGAGAGAGAGAGAGAGAGAGAGAGAGAGAGAGAGAGAGAGAGAGAGAGAAGGGGCCATGGTTCGTTAGCAGGTGATTTTCCAGATCTTTCACTGGTTAACCATCTAAGAGAGGAAGGCACTAACTCTGCTTTCTAGGCCCTCATTAGGTAAGGCTGAAGGACAGCAAGAAGCAGAAAGACAGCTAGAATCAGACTGAGTTGGGCATTGCCTCTTACTGTCTGTGTCTAAACTAAGAGGCTTCACCTCCCTGGATCTCTTTGCAGTTTGGGGCAGTAGACAGGACACTGAATGACAGGACCATACAGTACTGATCCACACCATCTCAGATTCAGCTTTAGCCTCACCTCTTAATGTTTCTTCATTAAAGTATCCTCGTCAAGTGACAGTTTGTCAAGGTACTTCTTCAGGTTTAAGATCCATCATCTTTTGATCGTCCAGGTGCTTCCTTTTTACCTGCATTGACAGTGCTTGCAAACCCCTGTGAACATACTTCTGGAGAACTGGGGTTGAGTGCGAATGGTTCACTACTGCTCTTCTGTTTAGTTTTGGCCATAGTTCTCTTAAGGTCAGTTAGTATATATTTAAAATTAAAATAGAAACATTCAAAATGAGGCATATGGTCAAATACTGTAGTTACATGCTAACTCTTCATTGGCAGATTAGAGAGCATTTCCATCTTCTTTCTGGTTGCCTGGGAGAAGAAATACTGGCTGGTTTATTTTGTCTGTTTTAGTTCTTCATCCTTTTATCTTTAATAATATTTTTATCCCTTGAAAATCTCATGCCTGTATACGATGTGTCTTGATCCTGTCCACCTCCTCTTCTCCCTCCTGGTCTTGACCTGACCTGTTTTGTTTTGTTGGGGAGACTGTTTAGTATCAGGTTCATTAACCATGGCAACTTACTTTGCACCTGGAAGGTGGCTACTTTGCACCCATTGCCCTAAAGCCCACCTTGGGACTTGGGTATTAAGTCAATGGGATTGTAACAGAAAGATGTTTGCCTTCAAAAGATGACTCTAGATCTGCCTGGGAGCTCCTCCTCTGCTTCCTGCTTAGTCCATGTGCAGCTAATTCCCAAGGAAATTCACAGACGAGATAACCCTTTCTCGTTTGGTACACTGGCTTATGTATTTGGGAGGGTGCACACACGCATGCTACAGCACACATGCAGAGGTCGGAGAATGAGCTGCAGAAGTCAGACCTCTCTCCTTCTACAGTGTGGGTCCCATGGCTGCCAGGCTTGATGGCACCTTTTCACCTGCTGAGACATCTGGCTGACTGAGACGATGTTTATTCAAGATTCCCGAAGACCCAGATCCCATGACAAGGTATAAATGGTCTGGCATAGCGACTATCTTCTTGCTGGGTCATGAACTTACACTCGCTAAATGCCAGCTGGTTGGTTTAGAGAGTAGTCCCAGAGATCTGTCCCTTGTGCCTGCTCCACGTGTTGGGAAGTCACACTCGGTATTTCCCATTCAGTTTCCACCTGGCACCTGGCTTTACCATATTCAGTGAGCAAAGAGGATTTTGCCTGTGAACGGTTCCAAGCCCCACGGAAGAACTGTATCACTCCCAGAGAAACCATGTGTTTGGGAAGTGCTTAAGCTTTCAGTGGATGTCAGCATTTCCCAGGGACAGCCTCAGCAAATCAGAGGGCCGAGCACACCCAGGCAAGAGCACTCGACAGAAAAGCTCATGCATTATGGATTTCTGACCAGATATGAATAATACATTGCTCCATTTTAAAAATGCAATGAGTAAACTTGTGGGTGCCATTAGTATTGTGTAGATAAATATTTTAAGAGCCCCATGTAAATATCCCATAGTCACTTAGTTCATTGTGATCAAAGAAACATATGTCTTCAAATCTACACTAAAGCAATGGAGGCCGTTTGGCCCAATACGGGATGAATGGAGCGCCGGAAGGCAACTGCAAACCCGACCTGTAAATTCCTGGATCTTTGTTTTCCTAATCTAGCACTGAGTTACGGGGCCGTAACGGGAACCAGCTATATTTAAGTCTTTCCAAAAGAAGAGAACAGATTGTAAAAATAAATAAACAAAAGGAAAGGACTAAATGTATCCAGGGCTCTGGATCCTCAAGGGAATAAGTAAGTGCCACACAGGGAGGATAATGTTTCAGGTCAGTCCTTACCTTTCACCAGTCCCAAGACAGGGCGTGGGCTCTGGAGAGAGAGAGAGAGAGAGAGAGAGAGAGAGAGAGAGACAGACACAGACACAGACACAGACACAGACACAGACACAGACACAGAGAGAGGCAGAGAGAGAGAAGGAAGAGAGAGAAATGGAGAGGGAGAGAAAGAAAGAGAGGAGAGGAGAGGGAAGGAGAGAGGGAGAAAGACAGGGAGGGAGAAAGGGAGAAAGACACAGAGAGAAACAGGCAGAGAGAGGAGAAGAGAGACAGAGAGATAGCAGGAGAGAGAGGGAAAGAGAGGCAGAAAGAAGGAAAGAGACAAAGAGTGAGAGAAAGGGAGACAGACAGACAAAGAGAGGGGAGAGAGAGACAGAGACAGAATATCATAGTGACAGAGAAAGAAAGAGAGAAACAGAAAGAGAGACAGAGACAGAGAGATCCAAAAATGGCCAAGAAACGGAGGAGGAATTGTAGGAGGTAGAGGGCTGAAAGGAAAGAAAGGAGTGGAAACTGAAGTCGGGATGTAATGTATGAGAGAAGAAGAATTAAAACAAATTTTAAAGTGCTTGCCACATAAGCGTAATGCCCCGAGTTCGGTTTCCAGCACCCGCACAAATACCAGGTGTAGCGATACACAGCTGTTATCTCAGAGCTGTGGGCAGTCAGAGAGAGGCAGATGCAGAGATCTCGCAAGACCGTCGGCCAGCTCGGGATTCAGTGACAGGCTCTGTGCAAGACACTAAGAGAAGCAAGTGAAGAAGACACCTGACGGTGACTTCTGCCCCTTTCTCCCACACACGTACAATGAACAAGCACCTGCAGGTGCACACATGTGTGCGGACGCACCCACACACAAAACACGGGACTGATGGACTCACCTCAAATCTTACTGTCACACTCAACCACATGCTAATTCATAGGCATTTACTGTTCCTGTGATGCTCAGACTTCAGTATCTTGAGGGGACCTGGTCATTGTAGCCAAGCTCCCAATAAGTTAGAATGTGCACCCAACGTGATAACTTGTAATTTTATCATAAAAAATCACTCCCAGTCAGATATGTCACCATTGATGCAACCAACCTACTCCACCCTTGTAGGAAAAGGCAGAATATAAGAAAGTTGCTTGTCTAGGACGAAGGCGAGGACAAAGAAAGCATTGTCTGTAAAAGTCCAGATGGTAAATATTTTCACTTTTCTGGATGACGTTGTCTGTGTCATAGCTTCTCAACAATAAGTCAAACTGGGAAACCAATAAGCTTCAGGATCACAAACTGGGAAACCAATAAGCTTCAGGATCACAAATACCCTGCCTCGGAGAGTAAAGGTAGATAAGGGTTGGGAAAAGATAACCACCATCTACCTCTGACCTTCCCATACACATGCACACATAGGCACAAATACCCATATGCACATGTGCATACACTTATGCTAGCAAGTACACACACACGACACACACACACACACACACACACACACACACAGTGCTAAGATGCTGGAAGGAAAACAAGAAAGAATGGGGAAAGCATGAATTCAGATGCTAGCTGGAGTTCCCTGCCTAACGGCCTGGCACCTGGACAGGATCAGCAGCTCTGACCCCACAGGACTGATCTTCCCACAGAGCGCAAGTCTCTTTTTTGTTCTGTGACTCAATCAAAACCCAGAGGTTATGTGGCTTGCTCAAAACTAGCAATCCTGAGTTTCTAAGACAAAGTACTAGTTAGAATCCCTCTTCCAAGGCATATCACAGCTTTTAGACTGAACTCACAGATGATACTCTAAGTATCAAACATTTAAAATAGCCTAGAATCTAAATCTCCTGCAAGACCAAATCTAAGTGTCTACTGCCCTGGGTCTTTCCTTCATGAGCAAATTACTTTTTCTCTGTCCTCTCAGAACTCCACCAGCATTGTCTATTCACACATTCATTGGTGTCTTAGTTAGGGTTTTACTGCTGTGAAGCAATGACCAAGGCAAGTCTTATAAAGGACATCATTTAATTGGGGCTGGTTTATAGGTTCAGAGGTTCAGTCCATTATCACCAAGGTGGGAGCATGGCAGCATCCAGGCAGGCATGGTGCAGGAGGAGCTGAGAGTTCTACATCTTCATCTGAAGGCTGCTAGTGGAAGACTGACTTCCAGGCAGCTAGAATAGGGGTCTTTTAGCCCACGCCCACAGTCACACACCCACTCCGACAAGGCCACACCTTTTAATAGTGCCACTCCCTGGGCCAAGCATATACAAACTGTGGCCACTTCTGACACCTGGATAAGCTTGAGCTTAGGGAACCCAGACCTGCTCTTGTCCCTTAATTCACTTCCCACTGCTGGTATGCAGAGTACACTCAGAATGCAGTATGTGGTGAACAAATGAATGAATGAATGAATGAATGAATGAATGAACGAACGAAAGATACTGAATAACCAGGAAAAAAAAATGAAACCACACACAAAGGTATCATTCTTTGGTGAGATTGGAAATTTAAAACCATCATCAACTGTCAGGCCACTGTATTCTAGAGCAGCGGTTCTCAGCCTGTGGGTTACAACACATTTTGGGATCAAACAATCTTTCACAGGGGTCACATACCAGATAACCTACACATCAGATATCCTGCATATCATCTATTTACATATAATTCATAACAGTAGCAAAATCACAGTTATGAAGTAGCAGCAAAAATGATTGTAGGGCTGAGAGTCACCACATTGAAGGGTCACAGTGTTAGCAAGGTTGAGAACCAGAGGCAAACCTGAGTGTCTTTAAGTTTTGCTTTCCAACCTGAGAAGAGAATGAAAGAGTAATTGATAAAGCATGGGGACATAAATCACACACACACACACACACACGCACACACACACACACACACACACACACACACACACACACACAAACACATGTACGCATTACATATATAGCTAGGCACATTGATGACAGACACAGACTGTACTGGCTGGTTTTGTGTGTCAACTTGACACGAGCTGAAGTTATCACAGAGAAAAGGAGCCTCAGTTGAGGAAATGCCTCCATGAGACCCAGCTGTAAGACATTTTCTCAACTAGTGATCAAGGGGGGAGGACTCAGTCCATTGTGGGTGGTGCTGTCCCTAGGCTGATGGTCCTCGGTTCTATAAGAGAGCAAGCTGAGCAAGCCAGGGGAGCAAGCCAGTAAGTAACATCCCTCCACGGCCTCTGCATCAGCTCCTGCTTCCTGACCTGCTTGAGTTCCTGTCCTGACTTCCTTTGGTGATGAACAGCAATGTGGAAGTGTAAGCTGAATAAACCCTTTCCTCCCCAACTTGCTTCTTGGTCATGATGTTTTGTGCAGGAATAAAAACCCTGACTAAGACATAGACATAGACAAAGGAGTGAAACAATGCATAGAGCAACAGATACTGAGTCCAGACCAAGTCCCTCCAGCATGGGGATGAGTCTACTTGCTTCCCTAGAGAGCAAGAGACACACAGACAGCACCAGGCAGAGATGGCAATGTACTTAGGCCCAAGTTCACAGCATGGGGCAGTTACAACCACCCACTCTTGAGCTGAAGTGTTGGGCAATAAGACAGGGACTGAAACAACTAACAACTCACACCAGGCCGTGGCAAGAGGGACACAAGAGATGCTCCAGCAAGACTCCAGCCACCAGGAGGTAGCAGTAAGGTGGGGCCAGGAAGGGGGTGGGCAGCAGTATCCTGCTACTGACATGGTAATGGGGTCACAAAGAAGAGTACTGAGTATACAAGGGGTACTCCACATTGAGTCTTATATCCCCAGCATGTAACATGGACTCTGGTTCTTGTCATCTAATATATACCTGAGGAGGGAAGGGGTAGAAGATAGAAAAAGAAAGGGAGGGAAAGAGAAGGAGGGAAGGACAGGGTGGGAGGGAGGAAGAAGAAAGGAGGGAGGAAAGGGGGAGAGGGAGGAAATGAAAAGAGGTGGGGGAGAGAGAGAAATTGAGATTAGAAATTTACCTAGTGACCTAGACAACTCAAGCGGAAGCCACCATTAACCAGAAGGCTTGTTTTTTTCCATGCCTCTAGCCTAGAAATATCAATTACAGTTCCACCGATATACACTAATAATTATTGTTAAACAATGAGCAGTAAAACAACCAATAACTCCAATCTCTCCTTGTGCCATTGTTAAAGGGGGGTGACAATAAAACTCACCCTGATAGGACCATACCAAACAACGCTAGGAAGGTCACCAGGTTTTCCTAAAGCTCTCTCTCTACCCCAGACATACCATCAGCCTGTGTTTGAACAGCCATTTCAGATCTCTTAGGCCAGAGAGCAAATATAACAATCACCTCAGTTTCCTCTGACACTCAGTCCTTATACCTCAAAGCACGATGGCAGGCCACTCCTTTACACTCATCCATGCAAGTACACTCGAGCGTCTACACCTCCAGAAGGCGCTTGACGTTCACGAAGAGAATCTCACTCAACAGACAACTTGCTTTGCTCACCCAACAGTAGATGGTGCGCAAGCTTGTAGCACTCTCTTCAAGATGGGGTTAGGAGGTTGATGGAGTAGGGACAACCTTCTACTCTTTCCTTTCTCTTTTCTTCTTTTCTCACCTCTCCTCTCTTTCCCTCTGTCTCATTGTTCAGGGACCTCACACTGATGGTCAGATATGCACTCTTCTGAATTTGTCTGTGTGTCCCGAAATATTTAAGTACTTGGTGCATGCATACTATCAGATAAGACTCGACATTTTGTTATGGAGCCCCTGAGAAAGGAAACCCAAACTGATAAAAATAAATCTAACTGGATCCCTCAACTGGGAAATGGAAATCCAAAGATCCACGTTCCAGCCTAAAATTTATAACAAAGTAAATTTCCCACAGAGCAAACATTGGCAGTAATGGAACAGTTAGTTTAGGTAACAGTTTTAGGTAAGACATAGCCTTACCTAAAATGAGAATAGAATCAACTAATCACCGAATTGGCTTATGAACTGAATTCACTCACCAATAAAACTTAAAGTAATTTAAATACAACAATTTTCCCTGCAGGTTCCAGACAGAAGCAAATACAAATCCAACGTGATGGTTTATGTTTCCTGTCAACTTTACTAGTTGAAAATCACCATGGAAACCTGCCTCTGAGCATAGTGATAGGGTGTTTCTTGAAATATTGAAATGAACAAGGAAGATTAGTCCCAGACTGAAAAGGAAGGAGTGGGCTGAGCCCCAGCATGCATCTCTCTCTGCTTCCTGGTTGAAGCTACCATGTGATAAACTGCCTCGGGCTGCTGCCTCCTGGACTCTGCACTATGACCTGGACTCTTCAACCGTGAGCCAAGACAAACCTTTCCTCTTACATCGCTTTCTGTGGGGTATTTAGTTATAGCAATGAAGAGAAGAACTAATACAGGTGATCTAGGGAAAAAAAATCTATGGCTATGGTGTGGTTCTTCATGAGGAATAACAGTCAAAGCCTGGGCAGCACTTAATTACAGATTGGGATATTTAGTGGATAAAAAGGAGGTCAGTGTTCCATTCTAGAAATTGATGCCAAATCAGAAACCCAGCAGGACTGTCCTTGTCTGGAGTAGACAAGTACATTGTGGCCTGGGGACAGGCCTGGGTACAAAGGACTCAAGAGTTGGACCAAACTTGATACATTCATCTTGGGGAAACCTCTGGGGCCCAAAAGAAGCTCGAATGCATAACAAACATATGGTTGAGGGGGCACTGACGGCAAAAGCAGGGTCTATATGGGGTGCCCATGGGTCCCCAGTAAAGAGTAGAGACAGTCACCCAAATAAGGAAAATCCTATTTAAAAGACTGCGTCGGTAAGGTTCCCAGACCACAGATCTCTGCTCACTTCTGACCACCAGAGTACAGCGCAGTGTGTGAAGGGATGCCAACCGTGACTCGAAAATGTAAAGCCACTTCGAGTTCACCTAGGCGCAAGGCAATCATTCCTTGTCATTAACATCTTGAAAGGTGTTTGCGGCATACAGAAGCAATTCCCCAAGTCTCTGCTGGCACCTACAGTTCGAGATGGGAATAGCGGAATAGTCAGCATGCATGAAAATCCTGCTCCAAACTGACTGACCTACATTCCTGCTGTTATATTTGCATAGCTTTTAATGTATGCATTCACACACACACACACACACACACACACACACACACACAGTGCCGTTTGGTATGTAGAGGACGCACACAACGTCGCTTACATTCAACAAAAGTGACTCTAGGTTTGGCACTTTTCCCACAGTAAGCCAGTGTTGCCGAAATCGGATTTGTCACTTCATTAAGTCTGGGCATTAATAGTCCCACGGCCCTCAGAGACATCTTTGTGTCTCACTGAACCAGTTTGGAATGTCAGGGTGAAGAGACAAGTACTTTAAAGGATGGAGATGTTGCAAACGAGAGCAATCGTAAAGGCTTCTGTCTAGAGTGGAAAACATGCAATGCTTTGCTCGTTGTGGGTGAAAGGTATTTCAGTTAAGTGCCACCTGAGCTTGAACAGTCTTAGTAATTCCTGGGCTGTGGATCATACCCACAAGCTTAAAGGTGGTGGGAAAGTAAAGATTATCAACTGGAAGTATCATGGAAACAAGCATCTAGAAATATCTAAATCAGGGAGTTTGAGTTGAGTTGGGAAGACCCATTGTGACTATGAGCTCTATTCTATGGACTGGAATTCTGAACTGAATAAAAAAGAAAGTGAGCACATATTCTCTCTCTCACCTCCCCTTTCCTATTCCCCGTCCCTTCCTTCCTCCCCCTTCCCCACCTCCCCCACACCAGCTCTCCGGCTCTCTCGCCCTCTTGCTCTCATTCAGTCCTCTACCCTGACTGCAGATACAATGTAACAAGCTGTCTTTTCAACAGCCTTCCTCACCATGGTGGATTTTCCTCAAGAAATGGTGAGCCAAAATGAACTTTTCCTTCTTTGAGACTGCAATACAATGTAACAAGCTATCTTTTCACCAGTTTTCTTCACCACGGTGGATCCCCCCCCCCCAAGAAATGGTGAGCCAAAATGAACCTTTCCTTCTTTGAGTGTGCTTTGCTTCGGGTGATTTGTCATAGCAACGGGGAAAACAGGAATCAGAAGACCCAGGGCCCCTTCCTGTAATAACAAGCATTATGTAGAACTTCCTGACCATTGATCATATTGTAAAGGATATTTAAATTTTACTAACAGTGCCCAAAAAGGTAATTCCTCTGGAAAAAAAAAGATTTTCAGGTGAACAGACTTTTGGTTGCAGGGTACATGTCTTGACACTTAACTCTCACCGTAAAGTTTGTGACAAGCAGCTCATGACAATTCCACAGTGACCAGTATATAGTTGCTTGTTGTTGCTGTGACAAAATGTCTGACAAGAATAACTTAAGGAAGGGAAGGTTTGCTTCGTTTCACAGTCTGAGGGTCCTATCTATCCTGGCATGGAAGTCCTGAAGGCAGGAGTTGAGGTCATTAGTTGTATCGTATCTATAGCGAGGAAACAGAGAAAGATGAGTACACATGCCTACTTCACTTAATTCAATTGATGAAGTCCCTCAAAGCCCCAGAGATTTGACTCCAAGGTCATTCAAGGTCCTTTCCAATTTACTATCAACATAAACCATTACATCCCCTGGTTCCCAGCCTGCGGATGGAAGGAGCAAATCCAGGCCATGTACAAGGATATTTTGTGCTCTACCAGAATCCCTCCGATGAGAGAAGATATGTGTGAACCCACATAACTGATTACTGCCATATTGAAAAGCATACCATTATTTTGACATCAACATAAAGTATAAAGTTGACAGTAAGTTCAATATTCCCCTGCAGGTTTTCCCACCTCCAACCCAACCCTATGAAAAAGGAGGAAAAAAAAAAGAAAAAAAAAGAAAAGAAAAAGGAGGCAAGGAAAGTTAACTGTGATCCCAGTACAATAGCACCATACCATCCGACAGCAACTCCTTCCCAAAGACGGCATCATTTCTCAGTGATAATCTGTGATGCTTTGAAATAAAATGACCCCCTCATAGGGGTGTGGCCTTATTAGAGGAAGTGTGTCACAGGGGTGGGCTTTGAGGTCCCAGGAACTCAGGCCATGCATGGTGTGGCTCAGTCTTTCCCTGTTTCCTGCTGATCTGGATATAGAACTCACAGCTCCTATTCCGTACTCTAAGAGGGACTTTGTCAGTTGAATTAAATGAAGTAAGCGTGCATGCACACTCATCTTTCTCTGTTTCCTTACTATAGATATGATACAACTCATGACCTCAACTCTCGCCTTCATGGGACCTCCAATCTGCCTGCAAACCACCATGCTTCCCGCCGTGAGAATAATGGACTAAATCTTTGAACTGTGAACCAGCCCCAGTTAAATATTTTCATTTATAAGAGTTGCCGTGGGCATAGATAGTGTCTCTTCACAGCACTGAAACCATAAAGGACATAAAGGACCTGTCAGGCTAGAAAGTGAGATGCCAAACTTAGACTAAGAATATTCAATCTAACCATTGAGGATCATATGTGTGTGGGTGTGTGGTGATATATATATATATTCCTATATTCCAGAATGGCCCAGGCCATCTGCTACACTGTGGGTCTCTGGCAGGCGAAGCCACGTGGTAGCTCCAATCTGAATGGTACCCTGAAAGGCTTAGTACGGGTACTTGAGGACCAGAGTACTAGGGTCCAAATCCTCGCTGAGACACTTTTCTAAACTCTGTGACTCTGGGCAAAGTTGTAAGTTCTCCATTTATCAGCATGGTAAGATCACTGTGGGTTACAGAATGCAACTCTGAAGCTTGAAACTGGTTTGATCTTTTTTAAAATCTGTGCCTAACACACAGCAAGCAATCTACGGATTTTGTCAAAGCGGGTGCTCGAAGAGGGTACTTTTATTTTTAATTATAATCATCCAGAGCTCAGAAAGGGAAGTTTGGGTAGGAAAAATCCGATAGAATAAAACTCACAAAAATACAGAAATAAGTCCTTGACTTAGAGTAATGTGACCCTTTTGTGTTAGGCAAGGTCACAAATGATTCCAAGGTCCAAGACAAAACCAACACCTGCCGAAGCTGTGAAAATTGGCTCCGGATCTGAGAAACTCAAGTACTGACTGAGGTACAGGCCTTTTTTTTCTTTATGATGAAATTTTAACTCAGCCCATATCATGACCTAAGTCAGAGCCTCCATTGTAAAGTTCAGAATTCAATTAACAGGGACAAGTAATTACTTCTGCCTCGATGGAAGGCAGTGTTCCTCAGAGACATGCCTGGTGCTCCTCTCGGGCAGCGTTTCTCAAGTCTACAGCTGTGACCCTTGACCCCTGCATACCTGGCCAGGTGGTCAGGGGGAGGCCTGGAAGAACCCTTTGCTGTGACTCTAGGATGCCATCTCACCAGGGGATAAAGCCCACGTCCGTCTGCCATCTTGGTCCTGGATGTGCTGGCTGGCCAAGTGTTCAAAATGTCTATCTAATGATGTCCCTCAACCCTCAGGAATGACCATCTAGCTTTGAATGCATAGAGTGTGCATGCACAGAGAGACAGAGACAGAGAGAAACAGAAAGACAGAGAGAGAGAGACAGAGAGACAGAGACAGAGAGAGACAGAGAGAGACAGAGACAGAGAGAAACAGAAAGACAGAGAGAGACACAGAGACACAGAGAGACACAGAGACAGAGAGACACAGAGACAGAGACACAGAGACAGAGAGACAGAGAGACAGAGTACATGATTAGGTGTGGCTGCTGAGCCCTGGGTTATTGCCACCTGCTGCCATTGACTGCTCCCTAGAGTTCAGGGGACTGAATGTGACTGCTTCCTCCCCTCCTTTCTAATGAAATAAACTGGAGTCATTTATTCCCTTTTTGCGCTTGCTATCATGTGCAAATAAAGTTCTTGGTGTCTCCCCTCTCAACCCACTCAGCGATTAAAGGGGATCATATATACAAAACAGTAATATAAAAAGCTTCCTCTATTCATTGGTCTGTAAGGTCAATTCCAAAGAACAGTAATAATACTTTTAACTGCTCCATCACCAAGCACCCGTCACACCCTTTCCGTATTATTTGATGACAAGTAGCACCTTCCAGCATTTAGCAAGGTAACTAAAACATGGGAGGAGTTTAGCAGAAGCTTACCATGTAAATGAAGAGGCCAGCAGAGGACAATTAAGTTCCTGGGGCAAATATCAGTAATTATGTGCTTCCCCCAAGAGCTTGGTTTGTCATCTGCATCTTCCCAGGCCTGAAACTGCAGACAGGATGTGTCTAAGACAGAGGAAGACAGAAGTGCACCAGACGGAGCTTGGGTTTGCATCTGCATCACAATTTAATATAGCACAGTGCCTAAAAGCAATGGGAAAGAGAGAAAAAAAAATTTTTCCCTACTTAATTTTAAGTACTAAAGCACCAGGGTCCAAACCTGGGACCAGTTCTATTAGAACAATCCAGAAGACTGAGAGACGTAACCAGCTTGTGCAGAGCTATCCAAACAGACACCTGAGTGCTCAGTCTTCAGAATCAATGCACTCACAGGGTGCACCAGAGTGGCTTTGAAAGGACTGTGGCTGTCTTCATGCACACCAGCAGAGGGCATGGATCCCATTACAGATTACCATATGGTTGCTGGGAAATGAACTCAGGACCTTTGTAAGAACAGTCACTGTTCTTAACTACTGAGCCATCTCTCCAGTCCCCAACAAAATTCTTAACTCTTCCAGCCATCCATCACATATGAGACATGAATACTAATTAGTATGAATACTAATAGGTAACTCTTCAGGTTCTGGCAGAGTCACCTAGACTTGGTAGGAGTTCAAACACCTATGCTGGATACACAGGATGGCAACAGTTGACAGAGACCAGTGCCTTCATTTCTATACCAGCTCCCAGAAGAGAGTACCAGTAGATCCATCTTCCTAAGAGATTGTCTTAGTTAGGGTTTTGCTGCTGTGAACAGATACCATGACCAAGGCAAGTCTTATAAAGGATAGCATTTAATTGGGGCTGGCTTACAGGTTCAGAGGTTCAGTCCATTATCATCAAGGCGGGAGCATGGCAGCATCCAGGCAGACATGGTACAGGAGGAGCTGAGAGTTCTACATCTTCATCTGAAGGTTTCGAGGAGAATACTGACTTCCAGGCAACTAGGATGAGGGTCACCCACAGCGACACACCAACTCCAACAAGGCCACATCTACTTCAACAGGGCCACACCTCCCAATTGTGCCATTCCCTGGCCAAGCATATACAAACCATCACAGAGATATAACCAGAATCTCAGTAACTACAGACATCTCCAGAAGTGCCATAGAACCTCACAGGAGCCAGGAGACAGTTTGGCGTGGTTCCAGCTTGACTTTTTAGAAAGCTCTTGAATTTTACCCTCCCATTTCTATAAACACAGCTGGAACCCTAGTCTCACCCCTGCTTTACATGTAGATGTTGGTCCTCCTGACTTGTAACTCCCTAAACAAATTGCCAGCCTCAGAACCAATGTGAGTAGAGTTGGCTCCCATGGCACATGCTGCCCTCTGGGACCCAGACCTGAACAGATTCAGTGTGGGCCTGAGAGATTTAAGGAGCTAGCTTCAGTCAGCATGCCTGGCTGTTCCGAAAGCCAGCCTTCGAGTCCTCTTACTGACTTGGCAGTACAAAATCATATTGATTGCTAAAGAAGCATGTGATAATGAACCATCTACGTGCAAGCAACACTAATGTGTTTTTCTGGGATCGTGCAGAACATGCATTCCTTTTTGTACTTTTCCCTGCTTATAAGGGAAGTACTCTAGCTCGTTTTTTTTTTCATTCACTCAACAAACATCAGTTGAGCAACTACTCTGTGTTGGGGTCCTGTTCTCAGTTGAGCATCTACTGTGGATCAGGTCCCATTCTAGATAGGACAGGCTTGCCTTTGCAAAACTTGCATTCTAGAAAGAATTAAACAATAGATTGGCAAATATGCCAATAAGATCAATGCAGATGGCACATCCTTAAATACTAAAAAGTGACCTGGTGGTTCTGGAGAGGGATGAGGGGTTGTTGATTCCTGTACTAAACTCCCTTCCTCTGCACTGGTCAGGTCTGGGAAACTGCACAAACCCCACAAGCTGTTCTCTCTTGGGTTCTGACTTGAAAAATCTCAAAATTAAAGACAACTCTAATCGGCCAACTGCTCTGATTCACCAGAGTTCGAATGGTGTCCGTTTCTGTTTCTGAGCTGTTCACCCATGATGGTAGCCAGACCCCATGAGAGCATGCGTGTTAGAATCCATTTCAGCTCTGAATTCCAAGAGTCTTTCCTGCTTTCTTCCCACAAGGAGGCATCAGCGAAGGTGACGCCTTGGACGGCTCAGAGAGCTTTAAAGCTGCTGACAAAATAGCTCTCCTTTCATCATTCCAGAAGTTTCTAGATCTCTCTGGGTTGCTTTAATTGTACCCAGGGATACAATGGAGGCTGTAGTGTGCCTACATTTGCCTGAATGTGGCTTCCTCCAGCCGCTGGTGGTACCATTCAGAAGGCTTGGTCCAGAGGCTCAGAAATAAAGTTACATTTGACAAGCATAAGCTTTTGATGCAAGGACCAGCTACTTACTAACCACTTGAAAGGCTCAATTAAAACACCAAGGGCTAGACATTAAATTATTCTTTAATGCCAACTTTACAGGGGAAAGGAAAAATCTAGGTCAGCCCATGTATGAGCTAAACTGTAGCTAATGGCCAGCAGTGGGGGGAAATGCATGCAGGGCACCACGGGGTCTTTACCTGCTTCCTAATTTAAATATTTAAGCCACCTTTGTTTAAAGGACTTTTACATGGTCCAATTTATGATGAAGTCAGTCAGAGCCTAAGGATCTTCAAATTTATCACCTTGCCTTATTTTCAAACGTCCATTTTAGCACTGTCACTCTCGGGTTCTGAAGGAAAAGGGAGTCCCTTGCTTCACTGTCATTTTGGGCTCGCTCTGAAGTCTTTTTAGAAGCCAATGCTGTCGATAAGGAGAAAAACCTCAAGTTCAAATATCGTTGCAGAAACAATCCTCCCCATAGAGAATATGCCCAAGAGAGATCCTTAGAGGGAGAGCTGCCGGAAGCCCTCCACAAAAGGGGTGGCATCGTCTGCTGCAAAGCAATCGGCTAAACCTGTCTCTGCATTCTCCCCATAATATGATAAATGTAAGGAGAAGTGAGTTTGCCTTGGTATCCCACAATGTGATAAATGACAGGAAATGTAATTGTGTAAAGCCAATAGCACCAGAAAATTGCAAATCTCCAAACGAAATGCTCCTTTCAATCACGTAATCAAGTGACTGGCTGGGCTTCAGCAATATTACCTAAATTACAGCTAATTTTCTGTGAGGACTTGTCTGCACCTCTCTCGGCTGTGCTAGCAAAAGGCAAGCAGATACGGAAGTCACTCATGGAATACAGAGCAGCCTCCATGGCCTCGCTGGCCCTCCAGACACCGCCTGCACACCCTTCGCTCTGCAATGCCACACATCTACAGCTGTGCACTCGGTGTGGCCCTTGCCACACAGATGCTGTAGAGGAATCTTAATCATCATGGAGACAGCAGCTGGGGACCAGAATTCTTGTTGTTTTAACAGAGAGTAACAAGACATGGTAATGGGAGGAGAAGCCCTTGGTCCTGCCAATGCCAGACCACACACACACACACACACACACACACACACACACACACACACACACACACACACAGTGTAGGGCAATGTCAGGGTGGGGAGGCAGGAAGTGGTGGGTCGATGGGTGGGAGACCACCCTCATAGAAGAAAGGGGGGGGGATGGAATAGAGGTTTATGGACAGGAAACCAACCGGGAAAGGGGATAACATTTAAAAAGTAAATAAATAAAAAACTTTCCAATAAAAAACAGAAAAAAAAAAATGAAGACATGATAGAGTCTCTGGCGTTGGATCAAACCTGTCTGAAAAAGATCTCCACTACTTATTAATTTCAAAAAAACAAAAATCTTCTGTGAGGCCAACATGGTCACTGGCTATACTTCTATGTAAGGGGAAAACATGGTGTTAGAAAATGCACTACAAACATCTTTTGATACTCTGAAATCGGAGGAAGAAGAAACTTGAGTTGCCTTGGGCACGAACAAGAGTTTTTTTTATAAAGACATGAGACTATCTCCGAACCCTCAAGCCAATGATCCAAGGAAGTCTCTGAGCCCACAGAAAGCAGTGTACTGCTTTTGCTCTGCTGCCTCTCATGCACCACTTGCCTACTTCTCACATCAGTATTTGCAACAACTCATTGAAGGAAAGGAAGGGCGAGGATGGCTGGCCTCCAGTGTCAGTTCTAGTTACCACTTCAAACAACGGTGGCTGACCAGGTGTATCTCCAGAGTCCCAGGGCAGGGAATTGGCAAAATGGCTCAGTGGTTAGGAACACTTGCTGCTCTTACAGAGGACCCAGGTTTGGCTCCCAGCACTCACACTGACAGCTCCAGGGAGCCAACACTCTCACCTGGCCTTCATAGGTATCTTACACACACATGCAATACACGTATATGCATTCAGGTATATCCCTTTAGACATAAAATAGTAAACATATAAATCTTTGCTGGACAGGATGGGTATGTGCCTTTTGATCCTGGTCTTTGAGACTCAGAGGGCTCTGTGAGGCCAGCCTGGTTACATAGAAAGTTCCAGCCCGAGGGACATAGTGCTAATCTAGCTCAAAGAAAAGACAATTCCGAGGCAAGCATTCTAAGTGGCTTTGGGTCAAGCATTCACCATTGATCCAACCCTCTGTGATCAAGTAGTTGTTGCATCATCTTACAGGAAGATGGTAGCAGGAACCCGGTGCTAGGGATAGGGAGTGGGAGCTACCATTGAAAGGGCTATGTTGAACTTAAGAACCTTCTTAAGGTCATTGCCATGCTATCTGGTCCCCACCATCACCATCACCACCACACAGTCACCCTCTAGAAGAGGAAACTCAGTTGTGACATTGATTGTACAAATAAGGAAAGTCAAGCTTAAAGAGATCATGTGGCTAATATACGTTTGTTGAGGTTGGTTCTGTTCTATGCAGTTTAGTGCTAAATTCTGAACCTGAAGGTCTAAGCCTACAAGTAAATTCTCGCCTTTACAAGATGTTGTTGTACAAACCTTGTTCCTTGATTTAAAACTATTGTTTGAATGAAATTGGCTACAGTCAGTTACTAGAAGGATTAGAGGTAAGTGGCTTTTGAGTTACCTAGTTAGGTATAGAGAAGAGAGAGGAATAAGGAGAGACCAGGAGGAGGAGGAGGAAGGAGAGGTGAGGAGGAAGCCACCATGAGGGGAGATGGACCATGAGCACATGGCCAGGAGAAACAGCAAGTGTCTGGGGTACACCGCTGGGGAGGTAGCCAGGCCAGCAGTTAGAAGAAGAGATTAGGGGTTACCCCCAGTAATTATCAAAGTCAAGTAAAATAATCATAGACTGAGTCTCATTTATTGGTAAGCTACTCAGGAATGTGCTTAAATTGGCTGTACTATGCACATTAAAGATATAGCATGGATCTGGGTCTTCTGCCTCCAGATGCTGACTAGAAAGAGACAAGTGGGGGCTGGAGAGATGGCTCAGTGGTTAAGAGCACTGACTGTTGTTCTTCCAGAGGTCCTAAGTTCAAATCCCAGCAACCACATGGTGGCTCACAACCATCTATAATGGAATCCGATGCCCTCTTCCGGGGTGTCTGAAGACAGCTACAGTGTGCTTATATACATAAAACAAATCTTTAAAAGAAAAAAAGAAAAAGAAAGAGACAAATGTAGCCCGACGCCTCTTCTCTTTCCTCTGTGTGCCCTGTTTTGTCTGGTGTGCTTCTCCTGCCTTAGGAAGGTTCAGATTTGTTCCTTCAAGTGATAGACAATAGAAAATCTGATCTACACAAGGCCTTGTGCTAAGCCTCATATGACCCCACCGCTCATGATCCATAAAAAAGACATTCAACAAACTCATCTGTCAACATTGCTATGGCTGCCATACAATTCCGGGCCTCCCCATTCACAGCTGAGACTTGACGCTGTCACCCGCTACAGGAGCACAAATTGTAGTTCCTGGAGGTTGAGCCACCACCCACTGCCGCTCAACATACTAGGACCGTCCATGTGTTCCCTAGCCAATGGTTGATTGTTACAAGTGAGAACCTGAATGAAGTAAAACCTCTCTATCTTTAGCATTTCCACCTGAAAGGGGAGACCTCTGACATCTTGTCCTCTATTGAAACAGCTGCTTTTCAAGGGGGAAATGCAGACAAGCCATAGTGTGGTTGGTCTCCCAAGTGGGATCTTGGGAAAATACCAGGGCTTGGGTTCATTGAGTCTCCCACAGTGTGTCTTCTCAATCACTGCTCCTACAGGAGGTGCATTGTCAGAGCCAATGGTAGGAGCTCTGTGGGACTATAGAGAGTCCACAGACCTAGGCATCAAAGAAACCATACATGGAACTGGAGGGCTGTGGTGGAGTGAGGAACAGAGAGCATGAGACCAATAGAGATAAATGTAGCTCCAGAGGGCCAGCTTGGGTGAGGGCAGATCTCAACTGTACTCCAAGATGTCCTCAAACTCTCCATACAACCCAGGCTGTCCTTGAACTCAGGATCCTCTAGCCCCAGTTTCCCCAGTTTGGGTGGATATGGCATTCCTGCAACACTACACTGTACCATTACTTCATTGTATCAGGAACCTCCCTGAGTCAGAAAAGCTCTGTTTTCAGATATGAATCTGTAGGAAGTACTTGTCCCTGTGCCCCACCCCAACTCTGTCCTCATCCCAGCACTCATCACAGCAACAGTTTCTCAAGTGGCAAGGGACCGTCTAGCCATCTCCACTACTGAAACCAGACCATTCCTTGCACCTGCTCCATGTGTGCCTCATACTTACCAGAGCCACGCCTAAGTGTCAAGGTCAAAGAACGAGCACTTAGAGTGAGATCGGATGGTCCTACAGGCGACCAAGGAGCCTCTGCCTTCATGAAACATGGCCCCATCACGTGTCTCTCATTTTACAGTTTTCCCATTAAAAAAAAAAAGGAAAACTACAGGCACAGCTAAGGAACACCTGGCATCATGAATAAATTGCAAATGTCTCCATTTCCTAAAGAAAGGAAACTTCCATTTAGATGGCGCACTTATGTGTGGTGGCTGCCTCTCTAAAGACCAGCGGTTCCCATCACAAACTGTGCAAGAGCCCAAGGAAAGACACGGAATCGGTTTCTCAACCCATCGACAGTCTCCGGCAAGTCTGCAGTGTTTACTATTTAAAATTAAACATCTGTTGAAAAGTTCTGTTATTTTATGATTTCTTTTTTATAACAGCTCCGAAGTCACATTTAATTTTGCTCTCCCGCCCCCCTCGTCCCCCGGTCAGCATCACAAGTCACGTGACTTTTGGTCTTGCTGGTTGCAGGAGCCTTGGGTTCCCAAAGGAAGAAGATGAAACGGAATGTCCCGCTTGGATTGTTCGTGGTCACTTCTACCCCCTCCTTGGTAAAACTCCTCCCAGGAGGCAAAACAAACTAGTTTTAACATTTCCTTTTCTTTCCAAATGTCTGCAGCAGTTGCGCATGACTGTGGCTTTATAGTGCCTCCGAAGATTAAAAACAATCCCACTTAAAATGTTCAAATCAAATCCACAAGCCGCCTAATGAGCTGTGAAAGTAAATGTAAATGCTTTACTAAGTGAGCGCCCATAAGAGAATTCTGCACCCTACGTAATTACGTGCAGATGCTGACTCTCCCGGAGTTCAGTTTGGGACATTTCTCAGCCACCGGGGTGTCTCCTGTTTAGCCTTTAATGTCAGCTCCCGTGGTAAGAGACAGGCGCTTCTCTCCCCAGCCAGAGTACAGCTTGCAGTCTGCTCGTGGTGTGAACCAGCCACACTTCCGGTTCCCCAGAGGGCTCTTTCACCTGTCTCCGTATAGAATGCTCTCACGGGGGAAGAGAAGGCAGTCTGCCTGGGCAGAAGCTCACTTTGGAGCACGGTTTCCCAGATGTGGACAGAACGAAAGGAGCACAGCTGTCGGGGTTGTGGGGTCCACGGTATCATGCTCCATTCCCACAGGTCCTTGCTAGCATCCCTCAGTGTGCCAAGAGGCACAAATCTGCCCTCTCTGTTTAAACTTCCATAAACACTTGTGCTTCTACATCCCAATATGTCCTCCATCCTAGGCACATCTGTCCCTGTCCCGTCTCTTAACTCTAATAAAGTAGACAATGTTTATCCTAGTCCACACAATTTCCACTCCTTCCGTCAGTCTGTGGGAAACACTGAGGGCAAGATGGAAGGGTGTCTACTGATCCCGGACGTCAGATGAATCTACCAGCTACTAAAAATAGCCAGTTTAGACCCTTTGTGGAGCGGACCAGAAAGGAAATATCTGGCATCTTCCTCTTCTCCTGAGCTTAATTAACTCTGGGCTACAAGTGCAGAAGACATCTTTTTTAGCTACTAAATATGTTCCTTCCACTGAGCATCCCAGGCCCTGTCGATTGACTGTCTATTTTCCTCACCAACCTCTTAAAAGTTCAAGTTCGAATGTCCATTGTACCAAACCACCCATGTATGCCTGTTCTGCTCAACTCAAATAAGAAAGCTTCACATCCCAAGCTTGTAATTATTTCTCTCAGGACATGTATGGATACATATTTATACATAGAGACATACTCAACACATACATATATACAAACACATACCCACAACATACATTTAAGTGCAGACATACAAATACACATCCACAACATACATATGATATACACAAAAATTCATACATACAGCATGTATGCATAATACACACATACACACACTACATATAACACACAAGCATAACACACAGACATACAAACAACATGCATACAAAATACACATATACAGATGTGTATACAACACACATATAAAGCACATATGCACATAGTTATACATACAAAACATTTGAAATATACATGTGCATGGAAAGTTATACATGCAACACACATATAAAGCACACATGCACATAAAGAGTTGTATATACAACACACATATGAAGCACACTTGCACATAGAGTTATACATACAACACACATACATAACATGCACATGCACACAGATACATACCAAATACACGTGCAAGATACATAGAATGACACAAACACTGCATATGCTCAACCCAGAAAGACATATATACAATATACAAACATAACACACACGCAGAGATTCAGCATATTTACTACATACAGACATACACACAATGCACATTTAAACAGATGCATACAAATAACATACATGCATGTCACACACATAACATACATTCATGTAACATGCATGTACTACTGACATATATACCACATACATGCATACAATGTGTACACATAACACACACATTCACAGAGGAGAAGAGAGAGACCTATGTGAGTAAAAGTCCTGGCTTGTGACCTCCTCCCACCAGAATCACCATGATGATCATCTTGGGAAATTCCCACAATGCCTCACTATTAACTCATTACCCAGGGAATTGAGATATTGCTGTGCTTCCTCCCTAGAGAAAGAAAAAGATTATCAGTGAACCTCTTAACTCTCTGAGAAGCAAGCTCACTCTAGAGACTCAAAAATTCCAGTTCAATGTCTTAAAATAACTCTATCTTTAAAAATTGCTCTGATTGCTGACATAGGGCTGACTTATACCCACTCGAAACCCCCAGAACTTCCTTCTACGCCCTTAAGTTTGCATCATGCAACAGGCTTCAGAGCTCCCTTCCTCAAAGCCAGCACAAATCCCTTAGCCCAGTGACCGACCTATGCTCTACAAAGTTGCCTTCCTCTAACTCCACCCTCCATTGCATAAAACCTGCTTCTGCATCTACACCTTAGTTTACACCCTCACAGCAGCAGAACGCCATCCCATACCTAGTCTACCTTTGCTAGCTCAACAATTCAATCTTACTTCTTTCTGAAACTTTCCCAAACTTGCCAATCCATGTTGTCCATCCTACTAATGAACACAGTGCATGAAAGAAACCAGAGTAGACCAAGAGCAAGACAGCATCTGGGCTGAAGGCCATAGTCTCCCCTCCCGCCTCTACAGAACTACAGAAACCCAATCATTGGTCTTTCTACCCTAAGCGTCCAGTTACTTGTCCTGAGTAACATTGGCATTAGCAAATAAAAAAATCTAGGACCCACAGGCAATATTTAAGGCAGACTTGTGCTAGAAAGAAAATTATTCATAGTTTATCTGAATGTCAAACTTAGCAGGGCGTCTACACTTTATCGGGCAGTATCTGGAAATCATACACAAAAGTTCCATGTTCTTTAATCACCAATCGATTTGAGCGACATGAAAGTTGGGGGCGTGGTGTTTGCCCATGCCCAGAAGTTTCTGGAAGAGTACAGTGTGAGTCATCCGCTCTCAAGTGCTTTGAGATAAGTAGACACCACCTCCCTCAAGTTTAAGCTGGCTCAGAAAGGAAAAGCTCGCTGAAAAAATACATTCTCTCCTCTTTCTCAAATTAAAGAAAAAAGTTAAAGGCTTTAAAACTAAGCTACACACACACACACACACACACACACACACACACACACACACACACACAACTTCCTAGCCCCACCTGCAGCTTTGCCTTCCATAGATGTCTCATAAAATGAACACAGAAAGAAGCCAGTAGCCAATCCACATAGATCCCTAACCGGTTACCCTTCCCCCTGGTCATATATACCAGGAGAGCAAAGACAGTTTCCTTATTACTTGGACTGTTTAAGGGAGTTTAAGAGACTATATATCTGGGCACTGGAAAATTCCTCCCCAATCCCACTCCCACATGTTTCCCTCCACTTAGTCAAATGGCATGTGGTTTCTGTTCTCCACAACTGTCCATATACGTGCAAGGGTGCTCTCCTGTTATTCTCCTGGGTATAGATCCCTCTTATCTGCTGAAACTGGGTGTTACATAAGGTTGTTGACTACATTAAATTGAAAGAGAAAAATCAATACTCTGTCAGAGAGCTGTGGGCAGTAGATAACAAACAGAAGTCAGGTCCAGAAGAGACCCATAGTAGGAATGGACAGAGAGAGAGGAGACAGAGACAGAGAGAGAGAGAGAGAGAGAGAGAGAGAGAGAGACAGAGAGAGTGACAGAGAGAGAGAGAGACAGAGAGAGACAGAGGGAGAGAGGGAAACACAGAGACAGAGGGACAGACAGAGACAGAGAAAGAGAGACAGAGGGAGAGAGTGGGGAGAGAGTTAGCCTGGGCTGTCCCATGACCCCAGTACCTCCATTTCCTCTTCTGAAAACTGAGAAAGCCCAGTCTGAGCATCTATAACGCCCCTGCAGCTTTAGGGCTTCATAATTTCAAGTAAGATTTACATGGAAGCCAAGTGAGGATGTAAACTCAAACTAGAGGAAGCAAGATAAATGCCCCACTTACAGCAAATGGCTCTGCTGTGTGATAAACACAGCTTCCTCACAAATATAACGGAAAAGTACCACAGACTCTCCAGAATGGTTTATTTACCCCAGCCACAGCAATGAGCCAAGGAACAAAGACTAATTGCATTACTTTCTCTCGTGTTTGGATCCATACTAAGGTGTGACAATTAAAAATGAATGAACATAAGAGACATGGGACAGGACTGGAAGGGGAGAAAAGAGAGCTCCCTGGTGCTAAGTGCATTGTCCTGGAATTTTCCATTTCACAGTGTGTCAGCTGGCTAGACAGAAAGCATTCTCCTAACACTTTCCCTAAATCCCCTCTGTCCTGCATCCTAACATGAACCGTCCACAGAAAAGCAATTCACACCCACACAGTAGCTTGGAATGCACTCATCAGGTGGCTGGAGAGATGGCCCAGTACTAACGGCACTTGTAATTCAATCAGGAGGACCAGATTTCAGGATCCTAATACCCACATCACACGAATATCTTCCCAGTTCCAGTGGGACCCCACCCCTCCCTCTTTTGGCCTTCACAGACACCTGCAACACACATGTATGCACACCACACAGACATGGGCATGCATATGCACAAGTAAAATTAAGAGGGTGCTTTTCAAAAAAATGCTTTTCAAAAGGCTGAAGGGGCTTGAGACCCCTCATCAAAACCTCTTCCAGGACTCTATCCAAAGATATAAATGGAACAGATCTTAGCAATGAAAAAGAGGACATTACCCATGCTGAACCCCAAGATGTCGGGGGACAATGGGGGAGGGTTAAGGAAGGGGGAGGGAGATGAAACCCAGCAAAGTTGCTAATAAAAAAAAAAAAAAAATCCATTTACGGAAGGCAAAAAAAAAAAAAAAAGAACATTTTGCATTCAAGATGTCTGACAGGGGACTCAAGCTCCGCCCCAGCCCCACATGGCAGCTCATAGTCGCCCGTAAGTCCAGTTACACGGAATTCAGTGCACTCTTTCTGGATTCCATGGACATCAGTACTCACATGGTGCACATAAATCCATGCAGACACTTTTACACGTGCATACACACACACACACACACACACACACACATCATTTTTACATTTCTAAAAATATCTTTAAAAGGCAAAAGCAAATATTCATGCTTGAGGTGGTGGGGAACACATGTATAAATAAAATGGACAAGTGGTGGGTCCTATTTAGTCAACTCAAGACTCACAGGTATTTGAGGACAAACTTTTCTCACCCGGCCCCCCTCTGCCATTTCTCCAGGAGAATCCCCATCTGTGGAGTAGTGCTTTGTGGTCTCTCACAAATATTAGAGTTTTCCAATAAGCATTTTATGAAGTGAGAACCAATGGGGTCCCACAGCTCTCCAGAGGAGCTGTGTGTCATCTTCAGCTAGCCATCCACTTCTGTTGTTTTCCCCACAGAGCATTTGGTAAAATACATTCAATTCTCTTGCAACTATAATAACCTCATTACATGGCAGACAGGGACCTGTGGGAGCCATACCACCCGTCCCCTTACCCCCGGGCAAGTCCACACGAGCTACAGCAAAAACAGTGGAACAGAACACCAGCCTAAAAGATCCCACAGTCAAGAGACACAAAGGCCCAGAAATACCCTTATGAAAGTACTCCGTAGAAGATGGGGTCATTTGCATGGCTAAGTTTCTTGGCACGAAAGTAGAAAGAATATTCTGGAGTCCCTTTATATCCAAAGACTCCCTAGACTAACATTCCCAAAACATGTGTGCCCTGCATGTCACTGGGTACTAAGCCCTGGAATGGGTTTGCAGACACACAGTTCATAATACATTGGTTTTAACCAAATCAAGCGTTTCTTTTTAGAAACTACCCTCGATCTCTAACCCATCTACTCTTCTTTCTGTTGTATATGTCCCCTTTCATTTACAACACTGTTGACATACTTGCATGGTTCTTTCTCAACACCCTCTGCCACCACCATCAGGGTCACCATGGGCCCTTCAGTTATCCTTCTTGAATGTAGTTCACATATCAAACATCCCACTAGCTGGGCAGATAATCCCAGCACTCAGAAGACAGAGGCAGGCAGATCTCTGTTAATTCAAGGCCAGTCTGGTCTACAACATGAGTTACAGAACAGCCAAGGCTACACAGAGAAACCATGTCTCGAAAACCAAAACAAAACAAACAAATAAAAATCCCTCTTTCAAGAAAGCCTCCCTCGGTTTCCTAGACAAGTGTTGGCAGAATATAATCCTTGAATAAATCCAGCCCACCACACAATTTAGCTAGTCCCACAAGCTAAGACTCTTTTTTCAAAAGGTTGGGGATAAAGTTAATTTTAAAATAATTTTCCGTGGAGCTGAACAGATAGCTCAGCAGTTAAGAGCACTTGTTCTTGGCCGGAGAGATGGCTCAGCGGTTAAGAGCACTGAACTGCTCTTCTAGAGGTCCTGAGTTCAAATCCCAGCAACCACATGGTGGCTCACAACCATCTGAAATGAGATCTGATGTCCTTCTCTGGTGAGTCTGAAGACAGCTATAGTGTACTTATATGTAACAAATAAACAAATCTTTTTTAAAAAAAAAAAGAGCACTTGTTCTTGCAGAAAACTGGAGTTCATTTCTCATTATCTATGTGGGGTGAGTTACAGCCACCCATAATTCCCAAGCTGCGAAGATCTGATGCCCTCTTCTGGTTTCTGTGGATAACTGCACTCACATGAATAAACTCACACAGGGACACACAAAACTAAGAGCTGGAGAGATGGCTTAGCAGTTAAGAAACTCCCAGCTACTTTTCTTATTGTTATGATGAGACACCATGATCAAGGTTCAGGAGAAAAATGTTTTCAGGGTCTTTTGACTCCAAAGGGTTAGAGTCCATAACCATCATAGCAAGGAGTATGACACAGGCAAGAATGATACTGGAGTAGCAACCGAGACCTTACGTCCTTATCTACAAGTAAGAAGCAAAGAGAGAGCTAACTGGGCTTGCTGTGAGCTTCTGAAAATCCCATGTGACATCTCTCTTATGATGAAGCCACACCTCCTAATCCTTGCCAAACAGTTCCACCAATTGAGGACCAAGTGTTCAAATACATGAGTCTATGGAGGGCCGGGTGACATTTTCTCTCTCTTTTAAAATAATATTATTTATTTAATGAACGTAAGTACACTGTAGCTGTCCTCAGACGCACCTGAAGAGGGCATCAGATCCAATCATAGATGGTTGTGAGCCACCATGTGGTTGCTGGGAACTGAACTCAGGACCTCCAGAAGAACAGTCAGTGCTCTTAACCACTGAGCCATCTCTCCAGTCTTGCAGATGACATTCTCATTCAAACCACCACAGAATGTATACTACTCTTACAGAGAAGCCAAATTCAGTTCTCAGAGCTCATGTCAGGTGACTTACCACTGTCTATAACTCCAGCTCCATGGTCAGACAAAGACCATTTGGCCTACAGAATCAAAATATTTACTGACTACCCCCTTACAGAAAAAAGAAAAGAAAGGAAAAACTTCACACTGGTCCTTGACAGGATGTGCAGCCACAGGCTTTCCCACCCACATCCAAACTCACATAATAACAATAACACAATTCCCTGACACTGAATTATTATGACTAAATGCTTAGGCCATATGCCTTGGCTCATTCTTGCTAACTCATAACTCAACTATTCTGTTTATTCTATTCTAAATCCAGCCACATGGCTACTTACCTCTCCTTCAGTTTCAGGTGACTGTCCCCATCAGTGTTCAGGGCAAATCCTCTTCCCAGACCTGATTCTCACCTGTCAACGAGGGTGCAGAGGGTACCTGGAAGAGAATGGGGGACAAGAGATGCGAAGAAGGACGCCAAGACAAGAGTCTGATCAAGGCGACAATTTTATTTTTTCCCAAGGCTGAATTTATACCATAACAGGGGTAACAGAGTTGGGGGTGGGGGAAGTGGGAAACATTTATGCAGGCCAAGGATACAGTATTCGAGTGGCCAGTTGATGTCAACAGGATGTTGGTTTTTCAGAAAGGTTACAGGTTTGTCATATTATTAGTCAGCAGGACGTTGGTTTCTCAGAAAGGTTACAGGTCATCACATTGGGCATCTTGACATCAGATGTATTTCTCAGCAAGGTCACAACTTTGTCATATCATTATTCATCCTGACCACCAGATTTGTATTAGTCTTCTGCAGCTGGCTGGGGATTTTCCATGAACCCAGTCATATTTAACTCTAACTATACTATTAACATCAATAATGGAGGGTTTTTAAGGGCATTGCTCCCAACACTCACGGAATTCTCTCTCCCTGCTGGAACTCTCACTTCCTGCCTAATCAGATAGGCCAATAGCTTTTTTATTGACAGGTAATGCTTCCATACGGTACACAAGATATCTCTCTACAGGTGTGTGCTCACAGCACTAGACACCTCTGTTTGCTGAGTCACAGGTCACATGTAAATTCTACACTTTTCTGATTGTGTTAGCAGCAGCTCTCTCCTCTCTGCACAGTGAACTGGATGAGGAGAAAGCTGGTGTCTGTTCGTTTTTACAACCTCAAAGAGCACTGTATCTGATACTCAGTGATGGTTTCACTAAATATGAATTGATGAGTACATAAGTTTGCTGAAAGGCCAGCTAAGTATACATCCCCCACCTGGTAGGCCCATCTTTCTCTTTAGACAGAGGTGGCTTGCAGAGTAATTTAGCAAAGTGATGTTACAGAGACCAAACCAGCAGGAGAGAGGATGCTTCATTCAAAAGAATGTTTGACCCCGAGGACTCTGAAAGACCCCCATCGTACTCTTTGGTGGTCTATAGGATTCGAGAAAGACAGCACCCAGAATTCTCAAATAGGCTAGCCAGGAAAGTCAGGGCTCCAGAGCACAGCTGAAGAATCAAAAATACAGAAACAAGAAAAGAGGGATAAAATGAAAATCCCAGGGAGTGTGAGACATCGCATCACAAAGAAAGAGCTTTGCCCTGTCTGTCACATTCTCCACTCCTCTGACTTCTTTCCCATTTTTACCTACATCACTGCTTTTCCTAGCAGGCAATATTTATAAAGTATAATGCCAGGCTCAAGCCTTACCAAGGGCTTATAGGCCTGTGTCAGCAAGATGCCACTCCTCACCCTTTCCATCCAGCCGTACTTGATAGTTTCCAGTGGCCAGGTTCCCTGATTCAACATGAGAATGTGGACCTTCCAAAGAAGCCCAGAGTGAAAGTACCTGACCACTCCCCATTTGAAAATAATCAGGTCCTTTCATATCGTTTCACCAACAAAGAGCTTGCCTTATCACTGATTGGCTGTGGCACAAAATCGTCAGGTGCTCTTACAACATGTCAGACAGTGAATATCATTCCTCACATTGTAGCATTTGCTGAGTGGATGGGAACATCCATGTTGATGTAGGTAATTACATCTACTGCCAACTACTAGAGAATGATAAGGACTCTGAAGGAAAGCTATAGGCCAGTGGGAGTATTCATGGGGAACATTGCTTAATCAGGAAGGCAGGACAAAGGGGTGACATTGAGCCACAATCTAAAGAATAGAGCCTTTCGAGCGTCTCCTCCTCTAGCCCAAGTTTGACCTTGAGATTTTCACCTAAAATCTCCAGGTGCTGATGATTTCAGATGACCTATAAACGGAACCGGCATCAGCCAATAAGAAAGCCCTAGCTCGCTGGTGTTGAGCATTGGGTTGCTTTCCTTACTCCACCATCAGGATTGCTTTGTAGGAGTCTCCACATTCTTTGGACAAGTTCACCATAGATTTCCATGATTTTTAATTCATAGCTGGAAACCCCAAGGAGAAAAGAGGGGAGATCTCAAACAAGGTCATTAGGACATTTTCTCCTTTCTGAAAATATTGCAGAAATTAGCTGCTTGTTCCGGACCCACTGACTTCTGAGCCCAGGAAGTCAACTGGTGAACTCCATCCTATATAATTTATAATTTAAAATTTTACTTTAATGTAATATAGTTTAATTTAATAACCGCATAATTTATTAACAAGCAACGTTCACTTGGCTCTGTCCGGAGCACCATCTAGACACAGGGCCTGTGTCTGAGGGAAAAGGTATACCCAAAGAGACACATGCTCTTCCTTTAAAATGAAGAGAATAAGCCAGAGAGAACAGAGAATCAAGGACTCTGTATTCTACCAGGTCAATAGGCACTAAGGGGACTGTGTAGTGGTGAGTGCTAGCTCTTTAAAAAGTCCAAAGTTAGTACAAGCTTTCAAAGAATTTAATCTGTTTGGTTAAATCTCACACACAGATACACACAAAGATCAATACAGCTAAGATGTGGATCCAACATAAATCATAAACCCCAGAGCCTAGTTCTAGAGTAGTTGGGAAGGACTCCATGACAAGATTATTGAGCGTTTACAAAATCTATGTATACATAAACATATATCAACAGCGCTAACATTTTCAAAGCTCTCGTTAGGCTTCAGACACCGTGTTGAATGCTTTTAGCACATTATCTCTCTGAGATCATCAGAGAGATGCTATTACAGGAGGAAAAAATGAAGGGAAGTCAACTTTCCAGCCAAGGCTTCACCACTTACGTGGGAGAGACGAAACTGGAACGAAACTCTATAGCCACTAACAGACCTCGGACATCCATACTTCCCAGAGAGAGATTAGAATGTTTTCATGCATCTCAAGACAAGGAAAGCTCTTCATCTCAGCCTGTTAACTAGCACCTATGAATGTGTTTTCAGGACAAAGCTTAAATAAATGCTAAATTACATAAACCTTTATCATCTTGGTACACAGACAATAGTAGAACAGAAGTGAAGCCAAGTATGGAAATAAAATTAGGCAGGATAGTTACAGAAATATTAAATAGGATAGGATAGGATAGAAATATTAAATAGTATATTCAATACCCATATTAAATAGGATAGTCCCAGAAGTCTCTGGTGGCAGAGAGAGGCACCCACATAGAATACTAATGTGAGTAAGAACTCTGAGTGAATACGAGAAGCGACTCCAGGTATAGCTAATGGCATTGGGATTTTTACCTCGTTATTAACCCAACCGGAAATCTAAGAATGATATTTCTCCATTTCTTGAAAGCAGGTGAGGTCCTGGTTGCATACCCTTGGAGGTCCCTTCTGGAGAAATATCCCTTTTGATTATCTACACAGGTCAAGAAAATGTCCCCAGATGCTCATGATATGCTCTACAGGTCGGTCTCCCTACAGTACCTCACTGTGAGAAATCCTTCTATGTGACCTCCCTAAAACTATTCTCGCTCCTTCTTTTCCTTCTCCCCACCCCCATTTAAAAAAGACAAGTGCTTTAGGAATCTGTGTAACATTATCCATCCTTAGATGTACCCATCACATGGACCTTCAGCTAGAAGTCTCTATTAAAGAACTCCTTTGAGGAAGATTTAGAAATTCTCACTCATTTACTAAAAGGCCAGAGGCCACAGGGGAATTCTTGACAGCATGGGAACAAAGCAAAACCAGTTCCAATATCCACCGCAGTGATGTGCTTGTACACCAGGTAACCCTGGATTCACCAGAAACTGGAAACTGGAGTCAAGAAAACAGACACATTAGAAGGATAGTTTTTCTAATAAAATCTCTTCTATTTCAGTGTCTCTGCTTTTTTCCTTTTTTGCTTTTCTTCTTTTTTCTTTTTTTCAGCTTTTCTTTCTTAGTTCACCTGCCCCCTCATAGTAAAATCATCATTACAGATGGCTTGGGGCTTAATGTTTAACATTCTGGTTCCCAAAGGAAAAATGGGGGTACAGTATTCATTTTAGATCAAGTGTCCATAGTTAGATTAAACTCTGTGACCTGGGAAATGAGACTCCGTGATTGGTCAGTTCTTCCTTATCGTGTGACTGGAAAAAGACAGACATTTGCCTGAACGTAGGCAGTCTTTTTCATGACTAGAAAGAGAAGGAAAATCCTTCAAACACAAATCATGTGTTTCAGCATGTTGGGCACTCTGTGTCAATGGGACATTTCGCCTTATCAATCACCAAGCAAGAGTCATCAGTGGAGTAACATAAAGCCAGATTGTGAGCAGTTTTAAAGTTAGGCTAAGAAATTTGCAAATATCCGATATAGATGATATAGAATACCAATAATATATTGGCACTGAGAGTCAATAGAGATCCTGAGGAAGGGGGTTATGTAATAAAAGTAGCCACTTACCAGGGGACAGAGAGAAGTGCTATGAAGTGCTGCCTTCTTGACATAACATGGTTGTACGCATGTTGTACAACTGCCATGGTTATTAACATAAGACTTGCACAAGACAAGGTCTCCTGGGGGGACAGCAGGCATTCTTGAGGCCCCATCCCTCCCTGAGCAGCAGTAAGCAATTAATGGCTGTTTTGCTCAAAGGATTCGTAGTCCTCAATAGCAAGTCCACTGGTGAGTTGTGCTTATTCATGTAAACAACTTACTCATGCTCGCATAGGTAACACTAATTAAATGCAGTGGTTACCAAAATAAGGGGGAGGGGGAGTAAGAAGAAGGAGGAAGGAGGAGGAAGGAGGAAGAAAGGAAGGGAGGAAAAAGGAGGAGAAGGTGAAGACATGAAAATGTAAGTGGCCTTGGAAACAGGGAAATGGTTGAGAGATAATAACGGTAGAAATATGATTTTTAAAACATTCTATGTGTGTACCTAAAACTGTGAAAGAGTAAAGTTAAAATGTTTTTTTTTCTTAAAGTGATACTCAGGAGACAGAGACAGGCATATTTTTATGAGTTCAAGTCCAGTTGAGCCTACATAGCAAGTGTCAGGCCAGTCAGTCAGGGCTACATAGTGAGACCCTGTCTCAAACACAAAGAGCAGTGTCTAAGGTTCATTTTTGCAACACTTGTTTGCCCCTTTCACAGATTCCCAGTAGGTTGGATGGCAAGAGAGCCCACAAGTTCTAGATAAGAGTCCAGGACTCTTTGCCAAAACTCCTGGCATATCCGGGGTCTTCTTTCTCCCCGTAATGAAGAGGAACAGTGACAGTGCTGAACTGTGCAGTGCATGGAGACGCACCACCTATTAATTCCGGGGCTCACTTGCCAGCTCAAGGGGGAGGCAAACATTTCCTCTGGCAGTTAAACACAGGCTTCAAAGTCAATGTGAGAGCAAGGAACACAGTGTGTTAGCTTCCCTCTTAACGAGGCTTGATGAAAGCAATCTCCACAGAGGCTGCCTAATTGGGCAAGGACCATCTCTCTGAGCCTCACTGGCAGAAAGAACAGAGAGCCAGTTAGTACATTCTGTCTAAAGGCACCCCACTTCTCCAAGCAGGGGATACTGTCTCACCTGCAGAGCCCCAAATTCCATACACCTCCAGGGCCGTCCAGGTACCTCTCATCAAGCAACTGTTTTGAACGAATTTTGACAGACTGGCCTCTTCCACTTTACATTACAAACTGTTTGGTTTTCTAATCATTCTACGGGTTGGGAGGGGATGCACTTTTAACGCTCCCGAAAATATATGAGGTTTGTTTCCTGTCACAAATAGTCCTCGGAAGCCTGCAGTGGTAGTTGTAGCTTTTCAGGGCTGTAGAAGGGAGACAAAAAAGACAGATGTCTCCCTGCCCGAGCCCCAAAGAGTGCCTTTGTAGGTGGAAACACTGAACACTGAGGAGCAAATGAATGATCGTCCTCCCTGGCCAAGTCCTGACCTTCAGTCAGGCAACTCACTCCTCTCTCTACTGCAACTTCTGTCGCAACCTCTATCCTACTTTATTCCCAACCTCAATATGTCTCAGGTCCTCCCAAGTCTAGCTGGTCACCCCAGTTGTCAACAAAGGCCCTCATTAGGGAAACAAACATTGATATTAGGAATGTATAGGTGACACTTTGGGTACCAGACATCTTAGCTAGGTATCTAATTTTAGGTGCAGCTCCATCATTTCCTCCTTTTGGAGACAGGAACCTAAGGTTTAGAAAGGCTGTATAACTTTACCCAATATGAACACAGCAAAAGAGGAACCAAGATGCTGTCTTCCAGACAGAGTAGGAGGCGACACATATTCTGAACTCCCTGCCTACACTGCTTTCAGGCAAGAAAATTGATGCTCTCACAATCACCACTACTCTTTTAACCTGTCAATCAACCAACCAGTATTTACTGAGAGCTCTCTTGATGCACACACTGTGACAATACCAGCACTTGATGTGTCCCTTTCTGGTCAAAGAACTCCCATTCCAGCTAGAAAGTAAGATGTCTTCCCCTGACAAGTTAATAAAAATACACCAAGGAGCAATATAGGATAGACTGCTGAACCTTGGAAGAGAGTTCTAGAACTGAGTCTCAACCTGGTGCCCATATATGTGACTGGTATAGGGGCAGACTTCAGAGATAGTTAAGAACACCTTTAAATCACACATAAATGTATCTTCACATATCTCCTTTGGGCTTTCCTCAGACTAGTGGCTCCTAACCAAAGGCAGTTTTGTCCTTTAGAGGGATTTTTTTTTTGGCCAGTTGTTGTTCTAAGTGAAGGGGTGCTACTGGATTCTTGGTACGCAGTAGAGGTCAGGGATGGAGCTGAGCTTTCTACAGTGCAGCACAAGTCAGCCCTTTAAAGCAGTCTTTTCTTTTTTTTTTTTTATCTTTTTTTACTTTATTTTTTTTTACTTTATTTTTTTATTATTATTATTAACTTCGAGTTTTATTCCCTTTCCCGGTTTCCGGGCAAACATCCCCCTCCCCCCTCCCCTTCCTTATGGGTGTTCCCCTCCCAACCCTCCCCCCCTTGCTTCCCTCTCCCCAACAGTCTAGTTCACTGGGGGTTCAGTCTTAGCAGGACCCAGAGCTTCCCCTTCCACTGGTGCTCTTACTAGGATATTCATTGCTACCTATGAGGTCAGAGTCCAGGGTCAGTCCATGTATAGTCTTTGGGTAGTGGCTTAGTACCTGGAAGTTCTGTTTGGTTGGCATTGCTGTACATATGGGGTCTCGAGCTCCTTCAAGCTCTTCCAGTTCTTTCTCTGATTCCTTCAACGGGGGTCCTGTTCTCAGTTCAGTGGTTTCCTGCTGGCATACGCCTCTGTATTTGCTGTATTCTGGCTGTGTCTCTCAGGAGCAATATGCATTCACATTTTGATCATCCGTCTTGAGTTTCATTTGTTCTAGGCATCTAGGGTAAGAGCATTTGGGCTAATAGCCACTTATCAATGAGTACATACCATGTATGTCTTTCTGTGATTGGGTTAGCTCACCAGGATGATATTTTCCAGTTCCAACCATTTGCCTGGCAATTTCATAAAGTCATTGTTTTTGATAGCTGAGTAATATTCCATTGTGTAGATGTACCACATTTTCTGTATCCATTCCTCTGTTGAAGGGCATCTGGGTTCTTTCCAGCTTCTGGCTATTATAAATAAGCGATGAACATAGTGGAGCACGGTCTTTTTTTATATGTTGGGGCATCTTTTGGGTATATGCCCAGGAGAGGTATAGCTGGATCCTCAGGCAGTTCAATGTCCAATTTTCTGAGGAACCTCCAGACTGATTTCCAGAATGGTTGTAGCAGTCTGCAACCCCACCAACAATGGAGGAGTGTTCCCTTTCTCCACATCCTCGACAGCATTTGCTGTCACCTGAGTTTTTGATCTTAGCCATTCTCACTGGTGTGAGGTGAAATCTCAGGGTTGTTTTGATTTGCATTTCCCTTATGACTAACGATGTTGAACATTTCTTTAGGTGTTTCTCGGCCATTCGGTATTCCTCAGCTGTGAATTCTTTGTTTAGCTCTGAACCCCATTTTTTAATAGGGTTATTTGTCTCCCTGCGGTCTAACTTCTTGAGTTCTTTGTATATTTTGGATATAAGCCCTCTATCTGTTGTAGGATTGGTAAAGATCTTTTCCCAATCTGTTGGTTGTCGTTTTGTCCTAACCACAGTGTCCTTTGCTAAAGCAGTCTTTTCAACATAGCTCAGAATGTCAATGGTGCCAGGGCCGAACACCCTGGGCCAGACTTTCTAAGACAGTGATTGCCAACCTTGCTAGTGCTGAGGCCTTTTACTACATACAGCACCTCATGTTGTGGTGACCTCAACCATAAAATTATTTTTGCTGCTACTTTAAAACTATAATTTTGCTACTGTGATGAGTCACAATGTAAGTATCTTTGGAGACAGAGATTTGCCGAAGGGTTGAGGTATCTAAGATATCTGAGTCCACAAGCTCCAAGGTGTCAATGAGTCCACTCCGGATGTGTTAAGGACCACTATTCAAGAGCTTATTTTCTCAATTAAGGGCCTGGACAAGAAGTGTCCTTTCATCAACTGGAAAAACTTGTCTCCTGGCAAATGCTACCAGGAGCTGCTCCTCAAAGACCCCAAAGTCCCTACTATCTAAAAGATTTTCTAAAAGAAAAAAATCTAAGCATTTGATTTCACTGGGAAGGCTCCAAGGATTATGATGCCCTGGGGCCATGTTTGCCCACCCAGGGCACATGAATCATTTCTCACAGAAGACATCAAGAAGCAGTGAATATTTCCACCAGCCTAGGGGTGTTGGGACACAGAGTCACGGGGCCAGGAGGTAGAAGTCCTTCATGCTTGACACATGTGCCTGTTGAGAATTGGCTCCCTGGCCAATGGGACTGTGGTTCTCTGAGACGGTGACAGGTCCAGGATTCAGAGTATCTGGCCCTCCTACTAAAGAACTCTTCAGATGAAGCCCCAGTCTCATTCTGTAGACAACGCAGGGATTGTGGGTGGAGTCTGGATCCACGAAGCCCCTCACAGAGAAACAAACCAGGAAAAGGTAGATACTAGGAGATGCTCTGCAAGGCATTGGCTCACGCAGCTGTGAAACCCAGTTCAGCGAGTCTGAAGTCCTCAGGAAGCCAGCAGGTAATGCACACCGATACTCTCAGCATAGGTTTATGTAGAGCCACCCACAGAAAGCCTTCTTCTGGGAGCTTTCTTCTGACTAGATGGGTCTCACTTACCTTATCCAAGAAAGCCCTTTACTCAGCTGATTCTTAATATTAGCCACACCCACAAAATATCTCCACTGCAACAGCTAGGTACGTGAGTGATTGACTGACTGGCAATTGCTGCCTGGCCCAGATGACGCAAAATGACCCTCACAGACTTGAGGATGTCTCAGATTACTCCTTTGTACCTTTAAGAACTAGTTGTGCATATGCATGCACATATGTGTACATGTGTAATGTGTGATGATGTACATACTTATCAATGTGAGCAGGCATATATGTGCATGCAGGGATGCACAAACATGCATGCTCAAGCATGTGGAGGCTGATAGCAGATGTCTTTCTTCAATCACTAGTTTAAGACAGGATTTTCCAATGAATCAGATGCTCATAGACCGACGGCCTAATGAGCTTCATATTTTATCTTCTACACACACTTATCTTCTACACTCACACACACATTTTCTCTCTCTTTCTCTCTCCCTTCTTCTCTCTCTAGATCTGGGTCCAGCCACCATGCTCAGTTTTTTGCGTGGTTTCTAAGGATCCAAGAATGCAAGGGTCTTTGATGTTTGCCCAACAGGCATTTTGTACACTGGGTCATCTTCCAATCACAAGAGCTATGATTTTAACATTCAAGAGTGCACTGTTTTTAATGCTCATGTCTAGGCATAGAGCCACTAAACAGACCACCTCTGGGCCCACATTATTAGGCCAACAGCAACACAGGACCCTGGCTTTGGAGATAAAGTTCAAAGATAGAGGTCTGGACATACCTGGGACTTTCCTCATTGCCTATCAGAGAAGATTTAAAGGCTATGTTGCTCGCAGAGCACTTTTATTTGAAGATGTCAGTACCAATCTGTTCATTCTACACAGTGAAAACTGGGGGGAAGACCTTTAAGAAGCCAATCACTTGCTGGAATTTTTTCATAGAGAGGGGAAGCCCACAGTATGAGCATGACGACCTTTGAGATTCCTAGCATTTATCAAAAAATTAGAGACACAGGATTTTCAAGCACCCAAGGATTTGACAGCTAATTCTGCAAGTCATTCATGTTACAGAGGAAGGTGACTACAGAACCAGAGAGATTAGGGAGAAACAGCATCAAGAAACCTGTCAGCCCCACAGCCAGGAGAAAGAAAGCATTGTGATACCCAGGCCGCAGCTCTTCAGTTCACATCTGACTCCCGCAAGCCAAAGAAACAATCACGAGCCTAAGACACAAGGCTTCTGAGTTCTCAGCAGAGTCTATAGGTAAGCTCTGTACAGCTGGCATTTCCTCTGACAGATATCAGTAACGACAAAAGGGTACACCGTTAACTCGAGGTGACAGCTTCTAAAATTGGCCTGTTTTCACAACTGTCACTTCGGAAGAGGTGAACGACCCTTTTCTGGTACTGTCAAAACCTCCCAGTTTCAGCCAGTCACCATCCCCGCACTTCCTCCCACCATCCCTTGCTACGAAAATGTCATTATTCTATTTTGGAATAGCTGAAGCAGTTGTGTTTCTTTTGTAATAACTATGTTTTTAGAAAGAGACAAGGAAAAAAATCACAGAGGCCAAGATCAGAAAGCCTTTCACGGATCAGTCCACCACGTATAGCATAGGAATAAAAAGGGTTGTGGTTGAAAGCTTGCCTAGCAAGAACCAGGCCAGAGTTTATTCACCAGCACGAAGGAGGAAAAAACAGAAAATAAAGGGAAAACACAAATGTCAGACTCCAAGCTGAAAGTTGCATCAAGCTCTTCCCTGGGTAGGCTTTGATCCAAGCCTAAGACAAAAGTCTTGTTGCCTATATTCAAGGACCACATCAGAATTCGGCAACACTTACCCCAATAGACCCCTTGACCTTAGGGATAGAAACTAGAAGCTGGTGGTCAGCTCCAAACTCAACCCTGAACTGTCAGTTAGGAATCTTTGCTATAAAGAAACAAAAACTAGACAACAATCTAAGCAAATGAGGTATTCTGGTCCCTTCCCTGTTGCTGGGATAAAACACTCTAGTCAAAAATGACAAGGGAGACAAGGGCATTTCAAGGTCAAAGTCCATTGTTGAAAGTCAGAGCAGGAACTTGAAGCATGGAGGAATTCTGCTTGTTGGTTTTCTTTCAGGCTACAGTTTAATTAGCTAGCATTCTTATATAGCCCGGGACTGCCTGTCTGGGGAATGGTGCCACCCACAGTGGACTGGGCCTCCTATTCAATAAACAAGACAGACAATCTCACACAGACATGCCCACAGGTTGATTTCATCCCTCAACTAAGAGTCACTTCTCAGATGACTCCAGGTTGCAAAAGGTTGACAATTAAAGCTAACAATGACACAAGAAAGAATAAAGAGATAAGATGCCCATCGTCCTCATGACAATTTTACCCTACAGACTAAGAGTGATCTTTTTTTAAATTATTGATAATTGTTATTTAATGATAGATTAGAAAGAAAGATGATAAATAGATAGATAGATAGATAGATAGATAGATAGATAGATGATGGATGGATAGATAGATAGATAGAGATAGATAGATAGATAGATAAGAGGGGGCTATCTCCTAACAACAGAGCCCCATTTTTTATTATCAGTGCCTTTTTAACAGGTGAAGGAACCATGAGGAGGATGAAGAAAGATCACTGGCACTTCATTATTTAATGCTGGCACAGCCCCTTCCACTTATGTTTTGACATATTCTACCTCGTAGATGGGACAACAATGCCAGGAGAGGGTGTAGTATGCAAGTGAAGCAACTGAAGACTCTAGAGATATCCCTGCCTTGGGTTCTTTCTTCTCCAAGGCTTTGGTCTTTTTTGGAAGGAAGGCAGGACAGTAGCATCTAACAGATCAGCCCAGTGTCTGAGTTTGTGCCCTAGTTTTATAGCCATACCAAGTGTGTGACAAGTGAAATTAGCCATAGCATCTTTCAATTTCTTACTTGTGAGATGGAATCCTTCTCACATGAATTTAACTAAGATCATGGATGTGCCTACAACAAACACAGGATAGCTGCATGAACTGAATGACTGTGTCTCACCTATACTTTACAGAAACACAGAAAGGGGAAATAATGTCACTACCTAAGATAATGATTCCAAGCATGTCTGTAAGATAGATACAGGATTGATATGATTCAACAAAGACTAAAAATGCCCCAATGTTGGTTTGAACTTTGGATCTTATGTTTAAAGAAGAACGAACATATAAATAGGGACTTGAGAGCCTAAAGAAGAACCGTGTCACAAGAGCTAGCAGGGGTCCTGTCCCTTCTAAAAATTAACCAACACTTTTCTTGACTTGCTTTAATTGTGACTGACGAGGAAGGGAACGAAACAAATCATGAAGATGTTCTCAAAGTTGACAACATCCATGGTTGAGGGTCATGATTCAACTACAGCCAAAGCAAGTGAGTCCTGATGCCCATTGGGTTCTTATCCAGAATTTCAAGTAAAAGTAGAAGACAATGAGTTAGATGGAGCCCTGCTACCTGAAGAGCTGAAGAGACTTAAATACCTGAGCTATGTCTTTAGGAGACTTCTGTCTTCTCCTCCTGTGCCTTTATTTGCCCGGGGGTCTTCATGAAGATTATGAAGTGGTGGGTGACACATTACAGGATTGCAAAAGACACAGAAGCAGTCTGCATCTTCTATGCTCGCACTGCGTCCCGAAATGTTTCCTGAACACACAAATGAATTCTAACCTTTTCCTTGGGCTCTACTGTGATCACGAAGAAGGTCCTTCTGTAAGAAACACAGTGTCGTCAATTAGTAGACCATGAGTACTATTATCCCCAGACCTAATGGGTTTTCTTGTCCTCAAGACCACAGGATCCAGTCTATCACAGAGAGTTTCTGCATGTTTGTGACCAGCATAGATACAATGTTACACTCTCTCCAGGTCTCAGAGGTACTATCTATCACCTGACTCAGCACTAAAAGAAACACATGAAGAAGTTTCTCAAAGAAGATGGGCGATTTGATTTCATTTTATAGAGTCAAAGAAAAAAAAAGGACATCATTTAATTGAAGTCTCAGAATTAAGGAAATATTCTTATTGGGTCGGAAATACATATCTTAGCCTCCTGATATAAGTTTTTAAAATGTTATCGGTGACAGTAATTACAAAAAGAGTAACCGTTAAAGAACAGATATTGTTTTTAATTTTCGAGATTATAATATAATTGCATTCTCCCTTTCAAACCGTCCCAGATATCCCTCCTTGCTCTCTTTCAAATCCATGGCCTCTTCTTTCATTAACTGCTGCATATTTTTAAAGAGCCCATGAATTTGAAAGAGAGCAAGGAAAACAGATTATTCATCACAGAAGTGGGTCCCTCAAGTTCTGTTCCAATCTCTTTTTTTTGACTGTGCACTTTTTTTTTCCTGTGGAGTCACAGTCACCTTTCAACATAGTACATTATTGGAAGAGAGTCCTAATGGCAATTTCCAGCCTTTCATAGTGCCTCGGAAGGTTAATTGATGGCTTTTGAGGTTAGAGGAGCCTCAGAGAATATCTGCTTACACTCCCTTCTATTAGGCTTATGAGAATGGAATCGGGGGGGGGGGACAGTAAATTTCTGCCCCAGCTCTGCTTTTATCTGAGACAGGGCTGGAAGTAGATAAACATCACACTGGGAACTTCTCCACTGCAATTCTTAATGTGCCTTCCCCTACAATATACTTTGACTCCATGGAGCTAAGGACTGTGGACAGATTAGAATTCAGGACTCCTGCCCCTGATGTGGGCATGTCTCTCCTGGAATCCCTCCACCTTTCGAAAGAGAAATAAGCTGCCCATCTACACTTAGTAATGCAGTAATGTGACACTTGCCTTAGAGCTAGGTATCTAATTAATTCATCCCTGTGGAACATATCTACCCGGCTGACAAGTGATATACATTCCTTGGATTTTATTTTAGTACCTAATACCAATATTCTTCATTCCCCAAATTTCATAAATTGCCCCTAGTAATTTAAACAACAAGTTAAAAAGTTAGTGAATGCATAGCATGAGTAAAATGCCCGGTTAATGCCAACCATGACTCTGGCTGAAGGTTTCTAGCCTTCACATTCTAACACGCAACCTGAAAGGGTGATCTATAGGAAGACATGGATTAGGCTAGATTGCTTGTAGACACAAGGGGAACCCACAGGATCTGAGCCTATCAGATCTGCAATGTGTGTATTACCATCTGAATGAAGGTTTCCCCTGGCCTTGTACTGTTTTAGGAGGTTCCTCAGAAAATTGGACGTTGAACTACCTGAGGACCCAGCTACACCTCTCTTGGGCATATACCCAAAAGATGCCCCTACATATAACAAAGACACATGCTCCACTATGTTCATAGCAGCCTTATTTATAATAGTCAGCTGGAAAGAACCCAGATGCCCTTTAACAGAGGAATGGATACAGAAAATGTGGTACATCTACACAATGGAATATTATTCAGCTATCAAAAATAATGACTTTATGAAATTCATAGGCAAATGGATGGAACTGAAAATATCATCCTGAGTGAGGTAACCCAATCACAGAAAAACACATGGTATGCACTCATTGATAAGTGGCTATTAGCCCAAATGCTTGAATTACCCTAGATGCACAGAACACATGAAACTCAAGAAGGATGACCAAAATGTGAATGCTTCACTCCTTCTTTAAAAGGCAACAAGAATACCCTTGGCAGGGAATAGGGAGGCAGAGTTTGAAACAGAGGCAGAAGGAACAGCCATTCAGAGCCTGCCCCACATGTGGCCCATACATATACAGCCATCCAATTAGACAAGATGGATGAAGCAAAGAAGTGCAGGCAGACAGGAGCCGGATGTAGATCTCTCCTGAGAGACACAGCCAGAATACAGCAAATATATAGGTGAAGGTCATCATTAAACCACTGAACTGAGAACGGGGACCCCCGTTGAAGGAATCTTAGGAAGGACTGAAAGAATTGAAGGGCTCCAGACCCCATATGAACAACAATGCCAACCAACCAGAGTTTCCAGGGACTAAGCCACTACCTAAAGACTATACATGGACTGACCCTGGGCTCCAACCTCATAGGTAGCAATGAATAGCCTAGTAAGAGCACCAGTGGAAGGGGAAGCCCTTGGTCCTGCCAAGACTGAACCCCCAGTGAACGTGATTGTTGGGAGGAGGGCGGTAATGGGGGGAGGATGGGGAGGGGAACACCCATAAAGAAGGGGAGGGGGAGGGATTAGGGGGATGTTGGCCTGGAAACCGGGAAAGGGAATAACAATCGAAATGTAAATAAGAAATACCCAAGTTAATAAAGATGAAGAAGAAAAAAAAACAGTCCTCTCAGAACACCATCATAACCTCCCTTTTTTTTGGTCAACAATGTTCTTCATGGGTAATTAGTTGTGAGCCATTACATTCCTCCTATGAACAGAATCCTTCTTTAAATATTCAACTGCACCATATCTCCAGATGTCCGGTGATCTTCATGTGCCTGCACGGCCCAGGAGGTGAGGGGTGTAAGTGAATGAAGTGTAAAACCACCTAACTAAACCACGCCATGGGCAGAAAGAAAAGTTTATTCGGGGAATCAAAATGCCAGGCTGTCTCTCGGGGACAGAGAACACTGGCCAGCAAGAAAGCCCTGTCAGATTTTAGAGGACACATAGAGGCAGAAGAGGTATGGGCCAAGTCCCCTGGGATTTAGTGTGAGGGGTTTGATCTGTTGTAAGCTAATTGTATTCATCAGGAACTTGAAGCTCTTGCCTGAGGTCTCATGGGGCAGATAAAGGAAGTAGTGGCTTCCCTCATAAACAAAAACAGTCCCCCACTCCTCCAGCCTCTAACCCTCCCATCCCCCCACTTTTTACCCCCTCCACCTCTCTCACCCAGCACCCCCACTTTATGATATTCCTGAGGAATGCTGAGTTTGGGTTTCTGTTTACCTAATGGCGAATCTGATTCTGTTTACAGAATCAGAGCCCTGTTTAGCAGGCTGTCGTCAGCACAGCCATTTGGGGATCTTGCTTTAGACCACATAAGGGGCAGTTATGAGGCTGAGGACTGCTGTAATCCACTCCTTATTGTTTGCTAGCGTCTCACTGGCTGAACCTAGTAAATCTCGGTACCCTGTGAGCCTCTCAGACTCCACCACTGCACTCATTTGGTATGTCCCTTCTTAGTCACCCGTCTTTGGGCTGGCTTTCTCAGCTCCACAGTCACACCAGAGAAACATGGTTGTTTTTCCACACTCAAGGTCACGTGATAAAGTCCTATCTATCTATCATCTATCTATCTATCTATCTATCTATCTATCTATCTATCTATCTATCCCTCCCTCCCTCTTCCAATCAGAGCCCTTCAGAGAGGGAATCGGATTAAACCAGTTTGACCCAGTCAGTTACCCCTTCTAGTGTGATTCTTGCAATCATGACAGCAGATGAGTCCATTGTAAATAGCACCGGGTGCTGAGACCACATTAAAGCCACGTGGGAGAAGGTCAACTCACAAAGGAGGCCACAGAAAACAAACCCCAGGGCTGAGTCCATCACATTAAGCAACTCATCACTGACCCCATATTCCCAGCACATCTATCCTTTAGACACCCTAAATACCTTTGTTAAAAATACATGAAGCTCTGGGAAGATGGCTTAGTAGCTGAGTTCTTCTAGACAAACGTGGGGTCCTTAATTCAAATGTAAAAATCAAAGTGGCACCACGCATCTGTAACCCCAGAGCTGGGGTAGAGGAGGGTAGACAGGTGATCCCTAGAGTTCAGTGGCCGGCTACCCTAGACGATCAGTGAGCTCCACGTTGAATAAAAGCCCTGTCTCATAAACACAAGGTGGAAACTGATTAAGGAAGACTCCAGATATTAATCTATGGCCTCTACACAGGCGCACCCACAGGAATAAATAAAATAAAATTGGTTTTTCTAACAGCATAATTGTTATAGAAATAATATGTCCACCCAGTAAGAAACCACGCCATACACTTAAAGATTAATAAAGAGCTCTTTCATAGCGTTAGTCCAGCTCTGGCTAGTGTCCGAGAAGAACTGGCCTCAAATAGAAGATTTTACTAACTATTCACACCTTAGACTTATACATTCCACATACAATGTCATCCTTAAATCTCTTTTAGGTCCCAGCCCCAGGTTATGCTTTGAACAACTTAGACAGGAAACTATAAATCTGACATGTAGGCAGATTGGAGATTTATACACAATGACATTGCCAGGATTATTTCTTAAGGATACCAGTGTTGTCCTTTTCCAATAGTCATTAGCCAGGGTCACATTGCCCTCTTGGTAGAATTTTCCTGATAAGGGTACAGAGGACTTAAGGCAAACTAGGACTCGATGATATTTGTGACACTGATCGTCTACTATCCTCTTGAACTGCCTATTGGAGGTATTTCCCTTGGGGATGGGGATGGCCAATCTAGGTAAAGAAACATTTACCTAGCATCTTTAATTTTCCTAATCTCTAACAGACCTGATTAGTCCCCTACTTCTCCTTAGGATATTTTGGAAGCAGTGCTCCTTCAGATAAATTCTACTTTGCGACTTAATGTCTCCTATGCAAATCTATTAGCAAATCATTTATAACATCAATTCAATTACTCTGAGTTTCTTCTACATCATGATAGTCAAAAGTATTTTCAGTCATTGACATCTGAAGATGAAATATTTGCATTTGGTATGCAGCAGAAGTTCTGTGACACAGATAGGGGGCCTGGATGTTTCTGGAATAGACGGTCCTGGAGAGAGCGGTTCTCCAGCACAGATATCTCCCGGAGAGATTGAGACGCTGTCTCCATGCATACAGAGAAGCTGCAAGGCAGGAAAATCACACTAAGAGGGAGAGAGGTGATGATGAGAGAGAAAGCTTCCCAAAATGAACACGCAAACCTCTCTAGCCATACTACCCACGAGCCTGGCTGCTTCGTGTCCCACAGCATGGGCAGTTACTTCCAAACCAGCATTAACCAGTGACCCCAGTTCACACTAGAAAATGGCACGAGTTGAAAAATCAGAACTTGGTAGAGGGTAAAATTATTTTGCCCTGCAGGCAAGAGAATTTAGCTCTAGCACTAGAATTACCAAGTGAACAGTTTAAATACACAGTGAACCACGTTTAGGGGATTTTTTTTAGTTTGGCGGATTTGTGTTTGTTGTTGTTATGCATTATTTTGGAGTGAGCGAAGCAGACTGAAAAGTGCACTTTGGACACACAAATAGAAAGTCACTGGATATTTCAATGCTGTATGGCAAAAAGAATAAATTAGTGTCAATTTCAGGTCTTGAAAGGGAATATTGACTATATTTTCTATTTTAAGAGACAATATCACAAACAGTAGCACATTAAAGCCAGAGGGAAATATCCAGAGGCTGATTGAGGTGATGGTCTATGAGACCAGAATCCACCCCAGGCTATTAGTCAAAGAGCTGATATTAATTAAGAGGTCATATGGCACTTCCAGCAGGTGGCTGTTCTTTTCGGTGTAACCAGACAACATTAATTTGACTTATGACTGGTTAAATGAATTGCTTTTGAGGCTGCTGCAGTTACTGACAACCCCTCATCACGCAAGGGATACTGCCCTCCCTCTCTTACAACCTGCTGAAGAGAGCAATTAATTCAACAATGACGAAAATTCAGTTGTCATTTCTCACCCGTTTTCTGCAAAACCTCTTGCTTAACCTTGCTTAGCATCCATAACACTCACTGTGTCTGATAAGATTTCGAATGCGCCATCTATGGCCGAGCCCTCACAGCTGTTCATTCTTAAGGCTTTGAACAGCTATGTGCCACTGCTGATCACCACCCTCTTGCAAGAAGAAGCTTCGCCGAGCAGGGCTGAGAGTGCCACAACCCATGGCTGGAAGCACAAATGTTTGGAAGGGAGTCTGGCAACATTTAGCAAAACAACATCAATAGGTCTTCCCCTAAGGCCTATATGGCTTCCATAGCCATGAGTTAGGACCATGTTCACAGTACCAGGCAGGAATTCCCTCCCGTGGAGCAGCTCACAATCAGGAGAGCGATTGGAGACGACCATGAAGAGATTTGGAATATCAGCAGTGGGAATATCTTGCTTGGTAGATCATTGCTGAAGCATGCATCAAACAGCACTAACACTGCCACGGGGCACCGACGCCTCTTCTCCTTCAGCTGCCTGGGTACTACTTTTCAAAACTATGAAGGCTACCCAGCAAGGAGAAAGTTTCCACCACTCAAGGCTCAGGTCACATCTCAGAAGAGGCAGCAGGAACTCTGAGAGAGCTGGAAGTGAGGGAAAGTGTTATGAAAGGCTAGCCTCGTGATATCACATCTACACACACGAACCCAAAAAACTTCCATAAGATTAAGAGTTAGAATTTCTAATCTGGAGAGGAGAGGGATTTTGGAAGCCTTACTCTTAGCTCAAGAGTTCGTTGCTGTTGACTAACAGCTGCTGAGGAATGTAGAGCCAGTTTCATGTGGAAGTAGATGCCATGGGTAGGTTGCCCAAGATCCAGTGGACAATCACACACACATGTGCATATGGGAAACACAAGTTGAACTTAGTAGTTTATTTAAAAGAAAAAGACATGAAGTTGGGAGGTAAATATGTTGGGGACATTTGTGCAAGTAACGCAAAATGATTTAAGATTGAGATGGGAAACCCATACGACATTCTGAGAAATGTCTGCACAAGTTTCCAAGAACACCATGCCACTAAGTAGCCTTGACTACCAGAAGCTCCGAGAGAAAGCATCCTTTACTCATTCCGTATGTGTTTGTCTCTCTATTTACACACCTCCCTACGATAGTCAAAAAGTTCTGTGTCATAGCTCTTGCACTTGTGTCTGTATTTAAACTACTTGTTCACACTAAACTAAAATAATTGATTGTTACTTCTGAGTTTCTAGGAGAGGAAAACGGAGTAAACCCACTTTGATCACCTCTAGCTCCTTCACATGTGATCATCTGAGGACCAACCTCACTTCCACAGCAAGCCCATTACCTATTTCTTTTATTATGCTATGGACTCCTCTGGTCTCCTTTTTCCATTTGCCTGACTACTCTGGTTTATATCTTTCAGGAACATCTCAAAATTGTCTGCTACCCTCAAAGCTCTTCTCCCTGTTACCTTTATTGCATCTTGAAGGAGCCTTCTTCCCCTTTTGCCATTTCCAGTGAATTGTCCTAGGAGGAAGTGGGTGTCTGTGACCTAGCCTGCTATTCTTACACGATCTCCCTGATTTTTCTAACGCTGTCTGTTCCTTTTCTTTGTAAGTCTTACTTTAGCCTGATGCTATACCAACTTGTGACTTTAATTATGTCACCCCCTACAGCAAAACTCTTCAAAGGTCCCAATGTCCTCTCAATGACTGAGTACATATTCTTTATCCTGGACGTTGCATACTATTTAGGATCTGGTCCAAATAACTCTTTCATAGAAAATATGGCAGTCTCAGCCTCTCAAAGTGATTGTTCTACTGATCCTATAAGACTCCAAGTAAAGCTGAATTCCACCAAAGCCTTACACATTCAGGTCTCTAACATTGTGCCTTTTTGAAAATGCCATATTAACTCTCAACAGATCCACTGTTTTTTGGACAATTATCTTCTTGTCCCTTGTTTTTCATTGCTGATTAATCCATTATCTTTCTCATCAAATTATAAGCAAATGGCAAGAAGGTATGTGTCGGCACAGCGCCTGTGCATTTCATCAGACACACTATTTACCCAGAAAAGAAGTTTAGGGGATACTGGGTCTCCTGTTTTTATCACGTAGACCACTGGAAAGATGATCAGTGTACCTAAAATCCAAAGGGCTTGGTATGAAAAGGGCAGCACCAGGCTCACAAATGACCCAGTATGAGACCAGATCTTTTCATCCCTACACTCCTCCCTTCCGAATACTAATGATTTTTCTCTGCTTTGTTCTTTGCCCTCATCTGCCTCTCGCTCCCCAGCCTGTCCCATACATCTCAATCTTTCATCTCTGCTACTTTCATGGTTTTAACCTTTCATCTCACTGGCCTCTAGCCTTTTCTCATTTATTTTAAATCTCGTCCACTTTATCTTTTCATTAGTTTTTAATGTTGAATCATTAACCTTTATTTTGGAGTTTAAGGCTCTTGTATTTTTGACTTCTAGACTCCTTTTTTCTTCACTCTCAAATTTATAAGTTTTACTTTCTTCTAAAGAGTTACCATTCGTTATAAAAATGAAACGAGTGCTCTTCTTTCTGTATCATTCTGGACTTAATTTTTTTATTTTTCAATAACTGGTAAGAAGAAGGTTCAAAGTGATCTTATTACCATGCACAGAAAGTGACTTAACTAGACAAAACAGCTCCACTCTACATCCCGGGGAGCCCCATATTGTCATGAAGCCCCATCTTCAGCCTGTAGAAATGGAATGAAAGCTTGTCAGTGGTAACTGAAAGAAAACGCCAGTCACTGACCTAACTAACGCCATTTTGTTCCTGGCTCCATCCTCTTTCATTTTCTCCCTTATGCGTTCTCTAGAAGTCTTGCTTCACTAAAGTGACTTTAATCCCAAAGACAATAGGTTTACTTGACAGTATTTTAAGACAGAAGATTGAAACTACATTCTAAGCAATGGAGATCATCTTAGCATTAGCACAGCTCTGCAAGGGGGATACTGAAATGAGGGTGAGCAAATAAGATGAACCAGGCTGACATCAACAGACCTCAACTTTTATAGAAAATCCCAACCCTCCAAGATAACACCGAGACCAATATGACAGCTTTGAAGACAGATTCTAGGTCGTTAGACCTCTATTCTTTCTCTTTTGGCGAAACAGGAGATACACTGAGGGATCTGTGGGTAGGCTAGTGTCTTACTTACTTTTCTATAGCTAAGAAGAGATAACATGACCAAGGTAGCTTATAAAAGAAAGCATTTATTTGTGGGCTTGCTCACAGTTTCTGAATGTGAGTCCATGACTATCATGGTGGGAAGCATGGTATCATGCAGACAGGTATGACACTGCAGCAGTATCTTCATTTGATCCACAAGTACATGGCAGAGACAGACTGGGCCTTGTGTGTGCCTTTGAAACCTCAAAGACCATTGTCAATGACACACCTCCTTTAAAAAGACCACACCTCCTAACCATTCATTAAAAGTCCAACGACTGAGAACCAAGCATTCAAACATATGAGCCTATGAGGGCCATCCTCATTCAAACCACCACAGCTAGCCTCAGATCAGTTAACTCTACAGTGATCCACCTCCCAGCTCAGCAGGACAGCAGATGACTGTCTTCATCATTGCTCCCTGAGTTGACACTTCCTTTGATGCCTATTAGGGAAAGGTTGGTCTTAATCCCACAACTAGGGATATCTTGTAAAAAGGAACAATGGCCAGTTTGTCAAGAGAACATCCTCCAGAGTGTCAGCATCTGTGAGGAAACCAAGACCTACTTCCTCCCTGGATCATGGTCTTTCAATCTTCTTTCAATAGGAAATTAATGGAGCATAAGGATACATCTATCACCGGATTCCCAGAAACCTCTCTGTCTCCCCTAGGAAAATGGAGTGTAACTATAGAAACTATTTAGCTCAACAGCTAGGTGCTCGTAATGACATTTTAAACTTCATGTATTATTTTCCGACATAAAATTTCCAGTGTACATGAAGCTGAAGAGGAATTTTCCTGCTAATGTGTTTTGTTTTGCAAGCATACAACCTGATGAATTATGATTTCTAACCAGTCTCACAATTTCACATTTAGAGCCTTATATTAATCAGACTAACTCTAGAAATAGGATAAATAGGTACAAGATTAGAAAGATGATAGATATACGTACCTATATTAGATAGATTTGATAGGTGGTAGATGGGTAGGTGATAAATAAATGATACATAAAATGCTTATTTATACTTATATAGATGGATACATGGTGAATGTATGAATGAATCAAAGATAGGAAGGAAAGAAGAAGGAAGGAAGGAAGAAGGAAGGAAGGAAGGAAGGAAGGAAGGAAGGAAGGAAGGAAGGAAGGAAGGAAAAGGAATAAAACAGTATAAGGAACTGCCTGATGATCATAGAGACTGAAAAGAAAACAGCTCTGCCATTTGGAGGATGAAGGCTCAGGGCCAACAATGGTGTAGTTCTAATCAGAATCCAAGGGCCTAAAAACCAGCAAACTGATAATATAAGTATTCTGGATGCAGAAGATTCATGACCCAAGTAAAAAATCAACAAAGGTAATAAAAACAAATGTTGGTGGCATTCACAAATACGTTCACAAACTCAAACAAAATGGTACCTAGTCAGTAATCTGGTTGCCACATCCCAGTCAACATGCCATGCCAATTCTGCCCCCTGTCATCTGGGAGCCTATGCTATTCCCCTTAAACCGGACTGAATCATCAAATAAAAGCAACAACAAGGTCATAATTCCACCTGGTGTGACTATCCAGTCTGTGGCTAGAAATGCACTAACCTCTTTCTCGAATAGATAAATCCATGGGTGATGTTCTTCTTCTCCTTGATGCCCTCTAAGTTAACAGGATACAAAATTAACAACGTCTAGACATTATCACAATCAACATATCATATGCCACATATGATAAGAAAGAGAGGAAAACAAGCATTACACACACACACACAGAGAGAGAGAGAGAGAGAGAGAGAGAGAGAGAGAGAGAGAGAGAGAGAGGAGTGTCTTAACTTCAGTTTCAAAGGAGTCTATGTAGGTCCTGATGAAAGTATCCCTCCATTTGAAACTAATACATCTACTGCAGAAGAGCACAAGGCCACAGGCACAGGAAGCAAAATGCCAATGACAGAGTCTCAGTGGTAACATTTAGTGGTACCACTCCCATTTCTACTCTAGGGTTCCTGAACCCTTGAGTCCTATCAATGCAAAAACTAACGTCATACAATGGATCTCACTCCAGAGCAGTAGAGATTTCTAGAGAACTTTAATTCAGCCCTGCAAGGTATTTGTGATGGTTTGTATATGCCCATCCCAGGGAGGGGCACTATTAGAAAGTGTGTCACTGTGGGTGTGATGGGCTTTAAGACCCTCACCCTAGCTGCCTGGAAGTCAGTATTCTGCTAGCAGCTTTCAGATGAAGATGTAGAACTCTCAGCTTCTATTGTATCATGCCTGCCTGGATGCTGCCATGTTCCTGCCTTAATGATAACGGACTGAACCTCTGAACTTGTAATTAAATCTTGTCTTTGTAAGAGTTGCCTTGATCATGGTGTCTGTTCACAGCAGTAAAACTCTAAGACAGTATTCCTACCTTTCTGGCAATGTAACTGCGCCTTTAAAGGCCATTTCAACGGTTTGTAAAACTAGAAGCTTCAGGACAGTATGGAATTATGCAAACCAATGGGGTCATTGTCACACTTCCTTTATTACAAAATGAATTCCTTGTAGAGAAACAGTGTGCTGTATAGAAAGAGCTACGATGGCAGATTAGATGTTCTGTCAGTCCTTAGTTGGTGTTTAGGGAAGAACTACGTACATAGAAGGTAGTCTAGATCCATATCCAATGTCTGTTCCCACCAAAAGGAAAACACTACCCCTTCCTCAGGGAAAAAAAACAGTCTAATACACTCAGCCTGCCCCTAGGTAACTGAGGCCAGTTCAGAAAAAGGTGCCATGCGGAGAACCCAGTATTGGTCTCTGCAAACAGACTGGGCACTCGGTAGTCAGTTAAAAAGGGGAGATCCAGGAAGGAGGGGGAGGAGGAGGAAGAGGAGGAGGAGGAGCAGGAGGAGGAGTAGCAGGAGGAGGAGCAGGAGGAGCAGGAGGAGGAGGAGGAGGAGCAGGAGCAGGAGGAGGAGGAGCAAGAGGAGCAGGAGGAGGAGCAGGAGTAGGAGGAGCAGGAGAAGCAGGAGGAGCAGGAGAAGCAGGAGGAGTAGGAGGAGTAGGAGGAGGAGCAGGAGGAGGAGCAGGAGGAGGAGCAAGAGGAGGAGCAAGAGGAGCAGGAGGAGGAGGAGCAGGAGGAGCAGGAGGAGGAGGAGGAGGAGCAGGAGGACTACAGTCAAGCCCCATCGCTTTATGTAAATCTCTCACAAACCTAAGGGAAAAAAATATTGCAAGCCACGATGACCTGGAACTTGTGATCCTCCTGCCTCTGACGTGAAAGGAGCTAGGATGACAGGCCTAGCCATCCTCACTACTTTTCGAAGGCCTCCTCCTGTACACCATGCATTCCTTAGCAGTCCTGGGCTGGAATGTCCAGGATCAGACACTTCTAGATGGAAGAAGCTGTCTTGGGAGAAGATGTTCTGTTGAAGCAGACACGGCAGAGGGCATATGATGTTTCTGGAGCACACATTGAGAGGGGACATCATGTTTACAAGAATATAAATATAGCCCCACAGCCAGTGAGAGGAGGCTCTCGCATTGCTGGGCTGTGCATTGCTTCTCTGGCCTTCACTACTCTTCCCTGGTCTTCGCTGGTCTTCTCTGACCCTCACTCTGTAGAGAGAACTGCACTAAAGAACTTCTCATGGTGTTCCCATGGATTCTTGCCTCTTCCACTGACGTGTGCTGATTCATGCTGATTTGGTGGGTCACTGTGGTTTCTGCTGCATCGAGTTGCTACTACTGATTTGTGTTCTGTGTTTACTATCGGGCTGTACTGCTGATATCCTGACAACAAAGATTGGAATTGCCCCCCAAAGAACTACTTCTAAACAGGTCCACAGCCCCCTTTTCCTATATACCTTTTTCCCCTACCTCTGGTCAGTGATCTAGAAGGAAGGTTGAAGCATTTAAGAACCCTCAGTAAGTTTAGAGAAAATCTAAGCCTATGCCACATAAACAGAAACATTCACGCATACACCACCTACATACACACACACGCATAGCACATATACACATAGAGAGAGAATACCCTGTGTGTTGTATGGATGCAACACCTATCAATTAAAAAGCCTACGGCCTATGGCCTATGGCTTAGGCAGGAAATAGAAGGTGGGATGTCTGGGAGGCAGATTCTGGGATAGAGTCGGAGGTGGGAGATCTGCCCATGAAGACCTGAGAGGTGGGCACACGATACGTGAGCACTGATAACCAGCCATGTGGCAGAATGCAGGGATATTTTAAGTTAGATCTAGTCAGAGAAGAGCCTAGCTACACGGCCAAGGTATCTGTAAATATATTTTTAAGTCTGAGTCTTATTCTGAGAGCATGGGGCTGTGAGGAAGAACCAGGCCTAATTTCTACACACACACACACACACACACACACACACACACACACACACACACACACACACACACACACACACACACCACACACACACACACACACACACACACACACACACACACACACACACCCTCACAAAGAACTTGTGCCCAACATATCTAACAAACTCAAATTCATGTTTAAGCCAACCTCTGTCCTAAAAATAGGGGAAGACTTGAAACTGACAAAAGAAACCCACACAAAAAGTTGTACATCACCAGGGCCCCCACCAGTGTCCCCAGAGCAATGCTAACTGAAATCACAGTGGTGCACTGTGACTTAAGATTTTTATGAGGGAATAAGACTCCGAGACGTCCAGCACCAACTGTTGTGGGAGTGTAGAGCAATGAAGACCTGACACAGGCTGCGTGCAGACATGAGGGGCTGCACTCTGGAGAGCATCTACGACATTTCAGTAAGGTGTAAAACACACTTTCCTCATGAGGCAGCAGTCATATTCTATGGTGCTCACCCAAGAGGCATCAAATACATCTCTACAGAGATTAGTAATTATGTGTAACTACTAACCTAAAAGCAACTCAAATCACCACAGAGAGTGGTGGTGCAGGGTCTCAGGAGAGTACCCAGCTGTGCCCACAACAACTAGGCACAGCAAGTGTAGATTTTGAAATCTTGCTGGGTACAGACATCCAGACACAGAGTCCAGGACTCGGGGCATCCAGACAAGACTCACTTTGTATCGGGTTTCTCTACTAGTGTGGCACTAATAGAACGGCCTTCTACCACACGGAGTGAATAGGACCCAAGGGTGCTGCTGGCTCCATGGGAACCAGACAGGGAGCTAGCCTGAGATAAATACCAGTCCAGCACAGTGCAGGCCTGGCAAGGGGTTAGAGCATGCTTGGGATAACCCCTACCTGATGCCATAATGCTCTAGCAGGGCATAGCACTCCTGAGATCTCTTCTGAGATGACCCCAGACATCCAGAGACCCTGGGTGCTACTAAGAGGACTCAGTAAGTGGTAGAGAAATGGAAGAGAAAGAAATAGAAGGATGTGGGCACAATGAAGAGAAGCAGAACTGGATACTCGAGGTTAGTGAGGAATAGCCTGATGTGTGGAGTTGGTGGTGCCATCTGAGACTGTGGTGGGGCCCTGGCCCTGTCTGGGTCCATGGCCCTGTAGCAGCAGGGGTCTATTACCACCAAAGGCCAGGCAATGTCCCAGATCTGAGAGCTGGCCTTACCATTCGTTTCCCTGCTGTGGTATGGACTATAGAGAGATAGCCTCCTGCCCCTCACTCCTTACCACTTGTGGCAGGCAGGAAACCTGGCCCTGGGGACATGAGAACTGGCCCCGCCCTTCACCAGCTGCAGCACTCAGGAGAACAGGCCCTGCACCTTGCCTGGAGCATAGTAGAGCTGACCCTGATGTCGGAGTTTAGGGCAAGCTGGCCCCAAGGCTGGTGAGTGGGAGAGCTGGCTCTCCTGCCACTTGTCTGCCAAGCAGTAACATGGGCAAGGGGCATGCTCCTCTCTCACCCCTTGCCAACTACAGCAGGCAGGAGAGCCAGCCTGGAGGTCACCAGAGCAGGAGAACTGGCCCCAAGGTCACTGAGCAGAAGAGCAGGCCCTGTACCTAGGCAACACAGAGCTGACCTAGGGTGTAGGGGTTATGGGTGGCCTGACCCTGAGGGTGTGAGTGTGCAAGAGCTGGCCCTGCCTCTTGTCTGCTGTGTACCTTCCACAGCAGGATTTTTTTTCCTCTGTTGGGAGAAGATTGCAAAGGTGGCAGGCAGGTATGAGGGGACAAGGAGGTGAATGGTATTAGGGTGCGTGTTGCGAAATTCACAGAGTTAATAATAAGTTAAAAAAAAGAAAAGAAAAAAAGATGGGAAACGTTGTTCCCTGCTACCACATCTTTTTGTTCATGGTGGTGGGAGTGTCTTAGGAAAGAAGGAACTATGTCCACAGAACAGATCACCCAGTTTACTTGGCTTCTAGAATCTTCTGCTGGGGTCACCCTTTAGTGAACATTCAAATAAGACACAAATATCTTTTGTTCTTGCTCCTTTAGAGAGATGATTTCACACATCTTTTTCCCTAGAGAGATTGGACACTCTAGCCACACTAACCGTTCCTCTTAGTTCTTGAGTATACTTCTTAATTGATTACCTCATAGCGGAAGACTGTAACACAGAATAAATTAACAACCTTCCCTCAAGAAACTAATTAGACATCTTCCTACCTAGGATGATGTCAGATTTGGTTACAAAAGAAGCAGATTTTCAAGAGGATAGCACAGCACACGATGTATTGCCTTACACTTGTAGTGTTTCCTGTAACAAGTAAGACTCACTTCCTGGAAGAAAATGTGTTGGAGTCTGTATTAGGCCAGTCTGTCTAAGGAGCAGAACTTCTAGAATGAAAGATAATAGATGGGGTTGGGGATTTAGCTCAGTGGTAGAGCGCTTGCCTAGAAAGCCCAAGGCCCTGGGTTCGGTCCCCAGCTCCGAAAAAAAGAAAAAAGAAGAAAAAAGAAAAAGAAAAAAAAAGAAAGATAATAGATAAATGGATAGATAGATAGATAGATAGATAGATAGTTGATAGATGATAGATAGATACATAGATACATAGATACATAGATAGCTGATAGATATCATACATACATACATACATACATACATACATACATACATATGTAGGATTTACTAGAGTAGCTTACATGTTGGTCTAAGGGGTCCAACAATTGCTGTCTCCTGATGCAGAGAGAGACAGAGAGACACAGAGACACAGAGACACAGAGACACAGAGACACAGAGACACAGAGACAGAGACAGACAGAGACAGACAGAGACAGAGAGACAGAGACACAGAGAGAGAGCTGAGGGTCTGGTGGTAGTAGTTCACCCCTGAGCCTGATGCTGGAACCCCAGGGAAGTCCGAGAGAGTTGCCTTTATCCAACCTATCCTAGAAGACAAAGGGCAGCCCCACCCACTGTGATTCTGATGCAATCAGACAGGGCATTCCCTAGACTGTGAGGTGAGCATATTGGCCTCTGTGGGAAACTCCTCAGCAAATACCCTTATGAGCAGAGCCTGATGATACTAGATGGTAGGATAATGGATCAACAGTTCCCCATCCCCTCCCTGAAAGCAAGCATAAGACGGCATGTCCCCTCTTCCTAGTGCCACAAACTCAGTTCCTTGTGCAAATATGTGAAAGACAGACTCCATTTCATTTGCAGGTACATATCGTCTTGTAAGCCTTTGTCCCCTAACGTCATTTCTGCCATCATCGCCTTTTTCATGTTTCCCTCTGCATTTGGTTTTCATCCACGTATTTCAGACATGGTTTTCTCTTATTATATTGTTCTTTTTTTTTTATGAAGATGAGCGTTTTCTAGAAGTTAGATACAAATAAACTAGGGAAGCATTCTTCAGACGTAACGGAAGTAGAATTAGCTGTGGATCTAAACCTATGGGAGTCGGTAAGTAAAGTTTTAGCACAGGAAGAATTACGTAATGAAAACATTTTTTTTTTACATTTAACTGAGAAATAGTCTCAGCTGTAGACATCCTGGATAGGGAAAGAGCTCCAGTCGTTCATGCTTCCTGGCCACACATTCATAAAGAGCGAGTCTGTAAGAACCCTCGGGGTCCAGCGATGTTAATTAATATCTCACAATCTCTTGTTCCTTACCTGCGAAGCAGGAGCAACAATAATTTATAGTCTTCCTCGGAATTGGACAATATATATAAAAAACGTTTAGCGCGGGGGGCTTTCAGACACTTCGTTAAATACGTCTTGCTTGTTTTTCAGAAACCGATGAAATAATGGGTTTAAAATAATTTCTAGGATTTGAGCCAGAGAGACTGAGGAAATGGTGATGTCAAACCAAATTAGACAGTTGTTCTGGGAAAGAAGAAAATCAGGGTAATAGTTGGATACAGTTTAGCACATTCCCAGATGCCATGGGCATAAATCTGGAAATGAAAATAACAAGACATTTCAAAAATTACCTCATAGCCATAACCATTTCCTACCACTCGCGCCGATCTCTCCCTCAACTTGAGTGGGCACCCACTCTCCAACATGCTGCCTGCTTCCTTGATTAAGAAGCTACCCACATTCACATCTGTGGCTTTCTCTCTCATCAGCACCAACCCGTGTGAGAGCGTATGCCCACATTATTGACGAGCTGTTTTCTCTCTAATTATTAAGGAAAATGTTAATTAAATTCATCCCCTGTGGCTTAACACCCGACACCTTCCCCCCCCAAGTGAACATGCCGTAGTAATTTATGATGAATCTTCCCTCTCTCTCTCTCTCTTTCTCTCTCTCCCTCCCTCCCTCTAGTTAGTTCTCAGGATCGCCATTGGCTTTTTAAACACATCAATGGGAATGAATTCACAGAATACATTATGACCACATCTGTCACATCCATGAGTGCCAATTGACATTCAGTGGCAACAGATTCCGAAGAACGGGGGTGGAGAGGGGACAAGAGTAGTTCAGTGCCACAAGGCTGGATGTCTCAGCTGGTCTTCAGTATAGGCCCGAATTCCAGAGAAGTAGGCGCTAATGCCCGTGAAGGAATGGACTTCCCAGAGCGAGTGAGGGCAAGCAGGCAAAGAGCAAAAAAACCTCCTTCTTCCATGGCCTTTATAGAGGCCCCCAGCAGTAGGCGTGGCCCAGATTTAAAGCGGATCTTTCCACCTCGAAAGATCTGGATTGAGGGTGGGTCTTCCCACTTCAAATGATTTAATTAAGAGAATCCCTCAGGTATACTCAACCGCTTGGGTTTAAGTTGATTCCAGTTGTAATCAAGTTGACACCCAAGAATAGCCATCACAACAACCTTAGGTGTCCCTTCACAGGTAATATCTACCTATTTATTCTTATTTACCATCATATCATCACCACCATCCACCACCACCATCATCATCATCATCATCATTAGACGGAGCTATTCACTGCCCTAGAACTAACTAGCTAAGTGGCTAGGATAGCTATCCAGGAAACTCTGGGGACCAATCTGTCTCCCCTTCCAAAACCCTAGACTATAAACACATGTCACCATGTAGGGAGAGAAGCAAAGTCCAAGTGAGTGAAATTTTCTGTGGATCTGTATTTTGACATAACTTGTTGAGGACCCTGAGACAAATTAGCCCAGGGGACATTGGCAATGTGTTTCCCATAGGTGCCAGGCTCAAGAGGAATGACAAAGCTCTCCTCAGGAGTCTGAGTTGGGTTCTGTATGAATTATCGATCAGTGCATGTGATGACGAGCAAACTCCAGCTTGCTCCTTAAAGCCTGAGATTGCTCACCTTCAGAGATCGATCTTCTGCTCCAACTAGCTAACCCCTGCCCCTAATCCAGACCCAACAGACGCAGAGGTCCCAGGTTGCAGCAGTGGTGGTAACAGAACCCCGAAATCCCAGCTTCATTGTACATGTGACTGTATGTCTGTCCATTCATTCCCTCACTGCCCCTAACCAGGGTTCTATCACCTGAGCTACACAGGACATGAACCACCATGTCTGGCTTGTTTCTCCACATGGGAGAAATAGTCCAAGGCCTCAGGCTTGCACTGCAAATGCTTTACCAACTGAGTGTTCTCCTTAGCACAGATCTTTAACTACAGAAGCCATAAATTTTGATAACTAATAATCCATTTCCAGGCTACCTGCTTCGAGAAAGGCTGTATCTAGGGAACAGAAAACTGATGGAGCATAACACAGAGTTGTGCTCTCCATGATTGGTGCTATCTGCCTTGTTAGTCTAACAAGCACCTAATGATGCCCTCATAACTCCGCCAGGGAGAGAGGGGAACAGGTGACCCCTTACAGCATCAGACTGAGTTTTAAGGCTAAAGCTTCAAAGGGAACAAGACCATCCAACAGTCACTAGGCTCAGTGTCTATTCACAGGACAAATGACTGGGGTTTCCCTTAATATTGATGCAAAGAAAAGAAAATCCCTAGAGGTTCACGCAATGATCTCTATTAGCAAATTTAAGGAGCTCTGGGGTTAGCAAAACACAGCTACAGGATGCTGGATACATTGAAGAAGCAGGCTCTACTGGTGCCTCTATTTCCCCTAAGGCCAAGTCTCTTTTACAAGATGGCCCCTGCTCCAATCCGGGCAGCAATCAGGAAAGGGTCAGAAACCTCAATGGACTTTTTAAGTCTTTGCACTTGAGATGAAGTGCGCACAGGTTATCAAGACCCATGTGTTTCATAGATTGCTCTTCTCCTGACTTTCCTTTAAGCATTCTGATGCTGTGTTGACAAAAATAAGAAATAAAATAAAATTTACCTTCCAAGAGCAGGGAACTGGTGCCTCTGAATTTGGTAACACTTCTTAACAAACAAATGGCCCTGCAGGCTATGGGGATCAAGAAAAGAAACCTCCCTTGAACAATTAAAACTGCCAACAAACCCCTTAAAGTGTTTATGTTCCCAGACAAAGAGATTCCATTGACCCCTTCCTGACCGCCCTAGAGTGAGAAATTATGACAACTCAACAGAGAAGTCAGGGGTCATTTAAAGAGAGCTATTTCCCCCTCTTCTTTTTCACAGATTATATGCCAAGAAAAACTAACAAACAAACAACAAACAAATAAATCCAGAGAGGGACTAGTCCTGCTGACATCAAAGATTTCTGACATTTGAAGCAAGAATTCTCTTCCCAGGATGGTGTATCAAAATAGAGTCTCGCTCTGGCTCTAGCAACATGGAGCCCATCACAGTAAACCATTTCCCCACGGAGGAGTCTCTCAAAGTTAGAGAGCTGTCAGAAGCTGCACCTTGGACATGGAAATGGTTCGCGTTACACACCAAAAAGGGAAGCCTAGGACACTAACTGGGGAACAGGGAAGACAGATGAGCACCCGCGGCAGGAGTTAGGCAAGCCCTAAAGAGCGAAGGTCAGGGAAAATTCCCAAAGTAAGACTTGGACGCACTTCCATTCTCTTCCTGACTCTGTCCCAGGAACACCCACCAATAAACGTCCACCGGCGATTCGTAAGCAGCTCGCTTTTACTGACTCCACCTTCTGTCAGGTGTTCAGAAAGAGTCGCCAACTTGTCACAGCTCTGGAGCACGGAGCCACAGAGCTCCCGTCTATCCTTGTGCTTGGTAGCTTTTCGTCTGTTTATTTACTTTTAGTGGTCCGTGGTCGCAGTGAGCATCTCCTTCCTGGTTGGTATACTTAACGTCTATGGTGCTTGCAGCGGTCTCCCTGCGTGACTCTGTAATTAAAGAAATCACCGGAGAATATGGCAACCCCAGGGTTAAAGGTTTTGTTTTTTTAAACATGGGTCATATTTCTGCTCCTTTTGCAAATGATATTGAAATATTCATGGGAAATTAGCATAAGGCGCACCCTGCTTTATGAAGAAATGTTGCAGAACAATATCTATAACTGATGCATAAAATATACATTTTCTATTTTTATACACACAAAAAAAGACTCATGTATATCAAAGGTTTATTATATGAGATTACTGAGCCTCCAAACTTTCCCAGAGGAATCCAGAACCCACCAAACTTAATTAAGTGCTCTGTGGTTTAAACATTTAGTATAGGATGTTTCTTCAGCTTCTCTCACTTGTTATGTAATATAGCACATATCAGCGAAGACGCTAAGGGGTCTTCACAGAGGATGTTTGCTCTTCCCTTACTATTGACTACTGGGGAAATTATGATCATTGTTATTACTGTTACTGTTATAATTGGGGAAATTACACTTGCCATAGGTATACTGATGCTGAAACCTAGCAAGTACATTTTGCCTTGAAGTCCATGAAGAATATAAATAGAATGTTAGGGTCAGAAAAATAGGGGGGATGGTTTGGTTTATTAAACTGTCTTCCTAAAATAAAGGAGATGAATAAAAGAGCTAAACTTTCTATAACTGGATATGAAGACACATCAACATGAGGGGACAAATGGCTCCTACTTCCAGGTCTAGTGAGATCTGGATAGCTCACACTCAAAGGAACAGGGCACTGACTCCTGCAAATTGTCCTCTGACCCACCACATGCACCATACATGCACATGCACGCACACACACACACACACACACACACACACACACACACACACACACCACATACATACATACACACACCACATACACATACACAGACATACCACATTCACACATACACACACACACACACACACACCACATACACACACATACACACATACACACACCACATACACATACATACACACACACCACACACACACACACCACACACACACACACATACACACACCACATACACACACACAGACATACACAGACACACCACACACACACACACACACACACACACACACACAGACATACACATACACATTCACACACACACACACACACACACACCACACACACACACACCACATACACACACACATACCACATACACACACAGACATACCACATATACACACACACACACACCACACACACACACCACACACACACACACACACACACCATACACACACATACCACACACACACACATACCACACACACACACACACACACATACACACACAGACATAACACATACACACACACACACACACACACACACACACACACACACACCCCACACACATTACTAAAGTGGAAACTTAAGGGTTCGTTGGAAAGTCGGTTGTGTTGGATGGTGTTTTGCTGGGGCAAACTTGTGAAGGGGTGTTTCCCTAAAGTGGACACAGGTGGAAAGACTGAGGCTAAACTCATAAAGGAACGTTTCACTAAAACAGACACAAGAGAGGATGTTCTGCTGAAGCAAACACATGAAAGGACACATGAAGGATTCTTTGCTAACGACATGTATGTATTGGTCCACCTTACATTTCATAGTTGAGCTCCATTTGTAGGGACTCCATAGAGGAAAAATCTCTGGTGGTGAGCTGCAGTTTCTTGCTGCTGCCAAGGACTTGGACTTTACAGAGTGACGTCAGCTGAGAGAGACAGTGCTGAAGCAAGACACATGGTGGAGGACACGTGATGTTTGCAGAGGATGAAAAGGACTCAACTGCCAGTGACGGGGTCTGAGCTAGGCTTGCTTATAGAGCTAGCTGTGCAACGCTCGTGGGTCTCAAGGCTTTGCTGATCTTTGCTTCACTGAGAGGCACAGCCCAGAACTTCTCCTGGCATCGCTCTTGGTCCCTCCTGCTGACTCATGCTGAGGCCGAGGACTGGCTGCCTCTTCTAGGTCATATCACCACTGCTGATTCCTGCTTGCTATCCTGACCCTACCAAACTGGACTGCTGGTGTATCCGTGAAGTGTTTTCGAGTGGGTCAAGTTGCCACTGCCTGCTAACCTGTGAACTGAACTGCCGATTTCCAGACAACCCAGATGGGAGTTGCTCCAAAGAACCTTTCTAAACAGGTCCACATCCCCCAAATCCCATGTCCTTTCTTTCCCACTACCTCTGTTGGGTAGTGAGCTATAAGGGAGGTTAAAGCGTTTAAGAACCATCATTGAAAATAAGGTTTGAAAAAATTAAAGTTACACACTACACATACAGACACACATACACATACTACATACACACACAGACACACACAAGTCACATAGTACATATCCACCACATACAAACCCACAGAACACCCACACAACAGTAATTTATACACATACAAGAAATTCACACAGACACACACATAGACACAGACAAACCACTACACACATATATACCACATATACACACAGACATACTACACATATGCACACATAAACATACCACACAAATGCACATGCCATAAATAAATGTAATATTTTAAAAAACTAAGTTTCCTTCTGGTGTACCTGTTTTGAAAGAAAAAACAATAAAATGGTATTCAATTTTCTTGGATGAAGTTTGGGGTAAGGCTTGTGGGGGGCATGTTGGTTACCTCTCCAAGTTCAGTGACTGTTGAGTTAGGAACTTGAAATTACCTATCATTTATGGACATCTGTGGACATCACAGAAACCTGAAAGCACTACAGATCAAGGCTTTTCTTTACTGCCTCAGCCCACCATAGCTAGCTGATAAGAGTATTACAGCACCCCACTAGCAAGGGTGAATATGTATCGTCTCATATCTTGTCCCAGGTGGAGCTTAGCCATGGAGTTTGCATCTGTCCTCCTAGCACGGTACTCTGAGAACAACTCTAGTATTACCTCAGGCTTACACTACATAGCCATAAGGAGGAGTCACTCCTTATAGCTACTGTATCCAGGGTGGCCCATTATCAGGTTTTATTTTTCTCTAGTCTGGCTAGGCATTTGTCCTAGTTTCAGTGTGTGTGTGTGTGTGTGTGTGTGTGTGTGTGTGTGTGTGTGTGTGTGTGTATCTGTGTGTGTGTGTGTGTGTGTATCTGTGTGATGTGTGTATGTGTGTGTGTGTGTATGTGTTTGTGTGTGTGTGTATGTGAGTGTGTGTGTGTGTGTGTGTGTACATGGGGAATGGATTATAACAATGAATATGACAAAAGTGTGATGTGTGTGTATGTGTATGTAAGTGTGTATGTGTGTAAGTATGTGTGTGCATGTATGTGTGAGTGTGCGTGTATGTGTGTGTATGTGTGTACATGTGTGTGTGTGCGTGCATGCACATATATGGGGATAGAATCCATGGATTTCCACTGCAAGCTTCCAGTCTCTGTACTATCCACCTGAGACACAGATACTCCAAGACAGTCCTTATACTGAGCATGGGGTATTTGAATAATGATGAAATGAATATTGCATGGCCAACTTCATATTTAGTTAAACCTGAAAGATGACCGGGAATAATTCAACTCATCTTTCCCCTTTCCAGATCAAAGTACCTACTGATAGCACAAAGTGTGATCTGTCACTAGAAACCAGGGCTGGCATTTCATCGCAACCACAGATGTATACAGTGCTGCTACTGTCTCCTGTCCCCAGGGGGTGGACAAGCTGCATGACGTACGCTAACATCCACAAGCTATACAAAACCCTCAAGCCTTGAGACAGTGGGCTCAATAACATGTAGGAGCGATTACAGTTTGGGGAAATATGTATGGAAAAATTGACTCTAAGCAATCCTGCTGCAGAGTCAACAGCATTTTCAAAGATTCTTACTATTCGTGGGAGGACTGCACCCAAAGTCAGTTCAACAAACACAGCTGCAGAACACACATTTATGTCACCATGAGACGCATGACTCCTGTGAGCCAAAGCCATTTAATTTCTTCCATTTCCCCATGAATATACTTAAAGGGAGAATAGCTAGCTGCCCATGTGCTGACTCTGTCAGCAGAAGAAAAGTTTTGCCCACAGATACTAACTTGATAGCCGTTCTATCAGGTGCCTCAAAAAGGAAACTAATCCAACTTAATTCCGTTAATGCCTCCCTATGTTTTTTTCATCTAATCTCTTGAACTGAATGGAAGCTTAGAAAGTTCTTTCTGTTGAACATCTAACATTCCTGCAAATGTTCTAAGCCGAATTAAAATGTCAATTTATGGGGGGGAAAGTATTTTACAAGGAGCATGAGCGTAAGTTTGGTGGAACACAGCATGGCAAAATGATGCTTCTACCAAAGTGTGATATTTATGAAGAAGAGATGTTTTTATGCTCGCCGTGTTATACATGATTCACGATTGCCTCCAAAGAGCCTATGAACCTGCCCATCAGAATGGAAGCCACGGTGCCTCTCATCTGCCTGCAGAAAGGAGCCGATGTATAAAACACTGTTGAGTGAAAACAAAGCAAGCATCAAGTGGAAATACATACGTTTGCTCAACATAAACTGGACTTTATAAAGCTCAGGCTCCTGTGAAACCGTTTCATAATTCAACCTACACCTGCTACAATGGTCCCATCGGTTTGGTAGACAAGAACTCTGTATTTTCCATATACTTTACCAAAACTGTTTTTTTTTAATATCCTAATTTATTTTTAAGCCAATAAATAGAAGGACAATTCAACCTTTGAAGACCCAGCAAATAGTGATCATTAAAACCAGAGCTTGCAGGGTAGGAAGGATGGCTCAGTGGTTAAGAGCATTTGTGGTACTGGTTGAAGACCCAGGTTTTAATCCCAGCACCCACAGGGCAGCTCACAATTATCCATGACTCAGTTCCAGGAGAGCCCATACCCTCTTCTGACTTCCTCCCACGCCGAGCATAGATATGGTACACTGACATACATGCAGGCACAATGCTAATAAACGTAAGAAAACAAACTAAACTCTTAAAAATATATTTATTTCAAAAATCAGACTGGTGAACAGGAAGACATTTAAATGTTTTCCAAGAAATGAAGAGAGCTAAGACTGCACCTGTATCTGCTCGCTCGCTCACTTGCTTGCAACAAATCTCATTCTATGCAGTGAGCCGTATTGGATTTGGGCCTAGCCGCTTTGTGAATGCATAGCTCAAGGTGGCTACTTGACTCTGGGCTGCGTGGCCACAGAGGTTTAACCTTGAAATGACTGCCATATGGACATGAGATTGTTGAACTAAAGCCTCTCCTAGGAAGACCCTGCGAGCAATGACAGGATGTTTCAGCCTGAGCAAAACACCGGATGTCCCTGAGCAGATTCCTAAGAAGGGTTCGACCTTTTCAAAGAATATGTCCCCGGAAGACTGTTGCCTCTTTGTTATAGGAGGTATCTTGCAGTATAGTGATTCACCTTATATCCTTGGGCACTTCCCAAGCTCCCCCACCCTAAGCTTCAGTTCCTGCTTCTATTCCTGCCTCAGAGCTTTAAATGCTGTACATTCCTCTCAATAAACGAGACCTTGACAACAGAATCTTGCTTGGTCTCCTTCTTCTCTCGCCCCCCATTTAGGCCCAAGGGTAGCGCCCCTTCGGGACCCTGAATAACTGGGTCCCCGCTGGCGGGGACAATTCTACAGCCCAGGCTGGCCTGAAATTCAATACATAGCCCAAACTTGACCTAAACCCACAGTAAACCCCCTGCTTCAGTTTCCTGGATGCTAGGATTACAGGTGGGAGCCACCCACCAACTCAGTGATTTAATTTAGAAATGTTATAGTTGTCTTTTGGAGTGGGCTATTTTTTTCAGCTTTATTAAGGCTTAATTAGTAGACAATATCTCTTTATGCATATGCTGTAATGGACGTATTTAGATATCTGTAATGATTACATCAAAACAATTAGCATACGCATAACCTCATACACTTACTTTTGTGACATTTAAGACCTACTCTCTTAGAAATTTCCCAACATGCAACCCATTATCAGTAATTACAGTCATCACGTCTCACAGATTTCTAAAACTCATTTGCCCTTCGTTGTCATCTGGACCTCCTGATCATTTCTATCTCTTTTCTCTTACTCAACGCACAGCCCCTGGCACTCACCACCTCATTCCGTCAGCAAGTGTGATGTTTAGAAGCCTCTGCACATGAGTGAAACCACGCAGTGTTTGTATTTCTTCCCCTGTCTTATTTCATTTAGCATATATCCTCCAAGCCCATCCATGTTGACACATGGCAGGAACTCCTATTGAGAGTCCTAATAATTTCCCACTCTATATAACAGATCATGTTTTCCTCATCCATTTGTCCACTTAATGGATCCTCGAGTTGATTCTATTTATTGCCACTGAATGGTGAACAATCTATTGACTTCATTTCATTTGAATATATACCCAGAAGTGGGCTTGTTGGATCATATGGTAGTTCTATTTTTAATTGTTTTTAGGAACTTACAGATTGGTTTCTGTAAGTAAGGGCGAATTTACATTTTCAGTGACAATGTAAAAGGTTGCTTTCCCCCTCACATTATCATTGTGGTAGCTTTGCCATCTTGTCACAACCTAGAATCACCTAGGAGGGGAGTCTCAGTGAATCTCTCTGTGGATTGAGTTGGCCTATGGGAGTGTCTATGGGTTTTGTCTTGATTGCCGTCATTGATGTAGAAAGACCCTGCCTGAAAGTGGATTGCACCTTTCCTTATATTTGGGGCCTGGACTCTATGAGAGGAGACAAACCTAGATGAACAACTCTGAGTATGCAGATGCTCATCCTCCAACACCCTGCCTCTATCTCTTCCAGCGCCCTCAAGGTCCTGTCTTGACTTCCTCGTAATGATGGACGGTTACTGGACTTACAAGCCAAGTAAACCCTTTCCACTCTAAGTTGTTCTTGATATTTTACCATATGAACATCAGTGGAATTGGGACAAACAGCAGCACTTTTTATTGTCTCTTATCTTTTGGACAATAGCCACCCTAACAATTGTTGAGTAATATATCATTGAGTTTGCGCTCTCCTGATTAATAACTTTGAGCACTTTCTCATTTAACTGATGTGTGTGTCTTCTTAGGGAATTGTCTAGACTCTCTATAATTTAAATATTTAATGTTCACCCAAGTCTATGTGTTATAGGATTGCATTCCTAGAGGGGTTACTAATAGATGTGGCAGAATGTAAGGGGGTTGGTACACACCAATAAATATGATGCACTGCATTCAAGAATGGGGGACAAAAGCCATTTGATCATCTCAAAAGATGCAAAAATGATCATTTGGCAAAATTCAACAACTATATAATAAAAGTCCTCAGAAGTCAGGCACAGAAGAAAATGTAAATCAACAAAATAAAGGCCACGTACGATAATCCCAGGACTAATATTACATTCAGAGATGAGAAGTTGATATATTTCCTCTAAAATCAGGGCGGGGGGAATAAGGTTTCTCTCCCATGTCAATTCTTCTCAACATGGTGCAGGAAATCTTGGGTGCAGCATTCAAGCAAGAAAACATGAAAGGCATCAAGGCAGAAAAGTAGTTCAATTGATCTGATTCAAAGATGACAGAGAAGGTGGTGAAGTAGCTTAACATTCCAAGAACAACCCAATTCGGCCATGATGTTTTTATCCCTCTTCTATCATCGTAATTTTATTGAGATGTTTGCCACCTATATTCATAAGGACATTGGCCCATAAGTTTCTTTCCTTCTAGTAGTCTTATCTGGACCTAACGTCAGAACAATACTAACCTTCCAAAAATTAGTCTGCAATTACCAATACCTAGTTCATGACTCTTTGTTACAAAGCTCTCGTCAGCTAACACGTGATCTAATTAATCCCTCTGAGCCTCACGTCTCTCCTGAGTTTAGTGAGAACTCTAGAAACATCCACTCTCCAGCATGTGGTGAGAAATAAATCAGGTAATACTTGAGTCAAGTATTTCGTGAACTGCAGAATCCTAAACCCATGGCAGAGACACTGTCAAAGAGACCAGTCCCAAACCCCCTTCTCTGTGACCTTTCCCAGACATCCATAGTTACCTGACTCAAGGAGACCTGTCAGAGTTTATATAGAAGGACATGCTAGATTTGATATAGAAAACTGCTATTCCTATATGCAGAGAAAGTCACAGTCATATCATCTCTTGTGTGTTGAAGGCACAGAAAACATTCCTCAGAAAAACATAGAGGAAGTCGAAGCCTGAAAGAAGAAGAAACATAAAGCCATGGGGTCTAAGTGGGAGCAGCCCAGAGGACAACCAAAGGGTTCCTTGAACACAGATGACTTCTGCCCAAGATTTCATGCTGTGCTCCAAGAAACCCAACATCTTAGCCACAGCCAGCTGATCAAGAGGTCACAACTTAAGCTAAATCACTTGTCCCAAGGCAATGGAACTGTGCAGTGGCCTAAGAGGAGAACCTTTCCAGTAGGCAGGTGCTAGGCTAGACTGAAGTGGAAATGTCTGGTTTCGTGGGAGACTCAGTTGTGTCATGTGATCTATTTCTGAAAACTGTCTTATAAGAGGATATTTTGATGAAGCAGACATGTGAGATGATGTTTTGCTGAAAACAGACATGTGGTATTTTTTTCTGGAAGCTGCCTGTCGAAAGGGCAGGTAACGTTTTGCTGGAGTGGATGCTTGAGAGGACAAGCGATGTTTAGAAAGAGTATAAGTATAACCCAACAGACAGTGGACACCGTTCTGGCATTGATTTGCTTTGCTGGTCTTCTTTGGGCTTTGCTGGTGCTGGTCTTCCCTGATGGTGCTGTGGCATTGGTTCACCTGGCTTTCTTCTTAGATCTTCATTTGTCTTAACTTTGTAGAGAAAAATACACCAAAGAACTTCTGGTGGTGTGCCAGCCGCTTTTTGCCACTTCAGTGGACTGGTGCCTATCAGCGGAGCCTTGCAGTTTCTTCTGGATTGAGCTGCTACTGCTGATTCAAGTTTGGTGTTTTGCTAGTAGACTGCAGATAACTGAGATAGGAATTGTTCCAAGGAACTACTTCTAAGTAGGTCTACATCCCCCTTGTCCGATTAACCATTTTCCTCCCCTACCTTTGGCTGGTGGCTATAAGGGAGATTGGAGCGTTTATGAACCCTTATTAAAGTAGGTTTCAAAAACTATAAGCATACACTAGACTAGTAAATGATCAAGTCAGTGATATTCTCTAGAGTTTTAATACTTCCAGAGGAGCCTGAGGTACAGAGAGTGATACAGAAATGGAAGTCATGGGGCAGCAGAATCCACAAGTCACGAAAGAGTAGAAAGAAAACCGTAAATTAAAAATTACTGCAGAAACTGAGGGAGGATAATTTTTACTGGGGAGCATGGCTGAGTCTGAAGAGGACTGTAAATAAGTTAAATTATGTGCCCCGAATTCACAGACTGAAGTTCTCACTCCCCAGTACTTTAGAACGTGGCTTTAATTGCACAGAGAGTCTTTACAAACAAACAAATCTTCAGGTTAAAGTGGGGTCATTAGGACCAGTGCTAATGGGTCGCCCATGTGACTAGGAACTATGCAGAAGGGAAAATTAGAAATAGATTCATACACTCAAATCCAGTAGCCGTGAAGGCAGCAAAGATGGATGGATAATACATCTAGGAGTCAGGGTTGCACGGTGGCGGACACGGGGTGAGAGGTTCTCTCAGCCATGGAAAACATTACTTTCACTGGGTCATCTAGCTTGCAGAGCTGCTGAAATAATGCATTTCTGTGGTTTTAGCGACCCAGCTGTAGTATTTGTTAGGGCTCCTCAAGCAGGCTAACCAGACGCCTGGAGCTGCTGACGTCACTGCTAGCTAACCAGCAGGCTTTTCTGGCTTCCTCCCATATCCCCACATCGACCCCATCACCTCTGATAACCTGAACTCTTCGGTTCCACAGAGCCTGAGAGAACTTGGTTAACTCCGTGGGAGGTTAGCAATCTTTAGGAATGAGTCAGGGAAGCATCTGGAAGTAACTGGAGCTGCTGCTTTGGAGCCCTCAGATCAGGGAATGAGGAAATTTGAAACAACTTTCCTGACAGCTTCAGGGAGAAAGGCAAGCAGCCAGCCACTCGGGCGCTTGGCAAAGCAGAGAACAGCAGGTGAGGCTGGGAAACCTGCATGCTGGCAGCTCTCTGCTGGGGGCAGGCTCCAGTCTCCAAGCCACCGGGTTATTCCCAGCTAAGCCAGGGCATCCAACAGAGCAGTTCCTGAAAGAACCAATAAAGATAATCACCTCCGCTCCTCAGGGTCCGCAGTGCAGCAAGTATTTCACACATCAGTCTTACACACAAGCAAAGGTCTCTGGTCACCCAAAACAACTGCTTTTCATGGTGACCCAGAGGCCAAACCAAGCTAAGCACTTGCTCGCTGGGTTCTTTCAGCCCTCCCCAGCCTTCCGCAGTAGCCTGGATTCACCTGACGCCTGGTTTGAGGAAAGAGCTGGCAGGAATCCTGCCTCAGCCATCTGTGCCTCCTCTCCTCACCAAAGTGGGAAAGCATTCCAAATAAATGAGTTTGAACGCCCGTTCGATCCATTCAAGTTCTCCTCATGACCTCACAAGAGAAAGGCCTCCGGGACTTGCACTGTCGGCTGCTGGAAGGAGGACTGCTGAAAAATATTCTCTGGGCTTGTTCAGAAAGAAAGGAACGAACCGGGGCAAAACGCACACGGCATTTCGGAGTTTGGGAATCGCCTTGCAGGTGGTGGAACCACATGGCTCGTTTATGGACTGAATAAGCATCACCAGCCCATCCTGGCTCAAGGTGGCGCCTGAGCATGTGACGCCAACTGCCACGGACTGGATGTTTAAATTGCACATCGTATTTTTAAGCCAAGTTTTAATTTATTTTGCTTTTTTTCGTACCTTTGCCTTAAAAGAGATTTCTTAAGGGACCCAGGAGTACTCCACATGTTTCCTTTTAAAGGTTTTCCTTCTACCAGGCAAGATTGGGAGGTGGGGTCCCGGGTCATTGTGTTTTAAATTCCACAACATTCCTTTAAGAGGAATAGTTTTATCCTAACTTTTAAACAGCTTCATCCTGTTCGAGAAGGTTAGATAACCCAGCTAGGAACACGCGGCTAGTAGACAGGCAGCCCAGGAGTTAAATTGCAGATTTTACCACAAATCTTCCTGGCACTGATGAGGTGGTTCAATGGCAAAGAGACCTGGAAACTCTTCCAGAATGTCTGAGTTCAGTTCCCAGCACCTCCATCAGACAGCTCAGAACCACCAACCAGTAACTCCAGCTCCAAGGGGTCCAATGCACCTGCGGACTCAACACGCACATACAATGTCCGCATTCTATCTAAGCTCCACCCCCACAGTTACCTGGCAACAGCCAGGTATGCCTGACATTATAAAAGGGGCTGTCTGCCCCCCTCCTCACGCTCTTGCTCTTGTGATCTCTTGCTCTTACCCTCTTCCCCCTTTGTCCCTCTCACCCCATTCCCTTCCCCCCTTCTCTCCACGTGCTCATGGCCGGCCTCTACTCCTGTTCTACTCTTCTACTTCTCTACTTCTCTCTCTGCCCTACTACCCTCTTAACTCCCCTCCCCGTGCCCTGAATAAACTCTATTCTATTCTATACTGTCCTGTGGCTGGTCCCTCAGGGGGAAGGGATGCCTCAGCATGGACCCACTGAGGCACCTCCTTTCCCCAGACCTCCATAGAACAAAATTCCCCTCTCTTTATCCTTTTATTAACAACATTAGTGCTATAACCCTGGATCGAATCAGGGACCCAGGACATATCCTCTCTTTATCTTTTTATAAACACATCATACAAGCCCATGCTTGTGTGCATATATACACACACATACACAGACACATACTTGCACAGAAACATAATTTTTAAGCAAATTGGTTTTTTTTTTTAAAACACTTTCCTAGAGAGATCAGAGATTTTCCATCAGGCAAGAGAGACGATTTTGCATGCGGGCGACTAACATATCCCTATTATTGAAAAGATCTCTTGTTGACTCTATGTTTCTAAGATGACTCAGTTAGCCCTGCTGTCAGCTTCAATGAGACAATCAATCATTTCTGGAATAATTCTGTAATTTCGATCCCCAATTAACATAAAGCTCATTTCAGAATTGTACTCAATGGGATTTGGACTGACTCTACAAGGATCTACTAGTCCCACAGAATTCAAATTTCAGACTAAAATTTAAGCTAAGGGACTCCTCCAGAATCTATAATTAGTAGACATAAGTTTTGCACTGCTCAATTGAGAAATAAGTAGTTGCAAGACAGAATCTAAACGTAGTGGTGCCCTTAAAGGAATCAGCCATATTTTACTGACTGCAATAGGGCCTATAAGCATATGAATAATTAGAGTACCGATGCATAAAACACTTTAATCATTCTGTCTACAGCCATAATCAGTCCAACCCCAGCTTCAGTCAGCCTTAGCCAAAGGGTGCAGAAGCCCAGGGACTTTGGTCACCAAGATATGGTCCTCACAGATGAAGACAGAGAGATTCAGAAGGGAAAGTGCCCATCCAAGGCCACACAGTCACAAGTCAGTGCCTCTGTAAGTCCCTTGACATGCACAGTCGTGCTCTTTGAAGCTAAGTAATAGTTGACCCCAGTGTTAATTCACCCTCAGCACCTCACAAAGTGTTAATAACGGGAGAATAGACTCAGGTCCACAAGGAAATAGCTGCTTTTCCAAAACTGAATGAAATGTCTCACATCCTTACTTTGTTGAGCATAAAGATGTTAATCTTTATCAATTCAGGGGTGAGGGGGTAGTCAATTCAATATTTCTTTCCCTGCTGAATTCTATCTCATGGGTGAGCGGGAACTGACACAGCATTTGAAGATCTGGGCTTTGCACATCCATCCATCTACAAAGCCGTGTCTGACCTGCAACGTTTTGAATCTCAGACTCCTGGGTCGCATCTACTGAGACTGACGGCTGTGTCCCCCACCCACACACACAAGCCTCTGGTCATATGTCCTATGCCGAATTCCAGTCTATCCCCCTTTTCTCAACCTCGAGGATGCCTATGTCATCCTGGCTTTCTAAAACCAAGACAAGTATCTGACTGTCATCTCCTGCACTGCCCTGAACTCCGAAACCGTATCATAAGAGTCAAACTACAGAGGACTTCCTTTTTCTTCCTTTTTCTGTAAGCATCCTTCCTGTAGATTCCCTTTCTTGATGTGCAAGGAAGATGTAGAAAAATGGGAAACACACTGGTTAAACTTCCAGACATTGTAGGCTCCCCTTCAATGTGCACGACTGAAGTCATTACACTTAGGGTGGTATCACCTTGAAAAGCAATTTCATGTAAGATACACCCTTTATGTGATATGGGCCACATATCACATATGTGTGTGTGTGTGTGTGTGTGTGTGTGAGAGAGAGAGAGAGAGAGAGAGAGAGAGAGAGAGAGAGAGAGAGAGGTGATGGAAGAGCATCTTCAGGAGAAACATGCTATGGATTTTAAAAGTGTGGAGAAAGCAGCCCTCCCCCACCCCGACCCTCACTGTGAAAGAGAAAGATGTTCATGCAGCTGTGAGGTGGAGTGGTTCTGCCTCAGTTAAGGCTCGGATCTGCACAGAATAACCAAAGCGCTCCAATTCATTTAAGTCGCAGCTTAAACTGCCTGGTTTAATTGCTCTCTGAAGTTCCACTTGCCTAATACCTTGCTTCTTTAGTCTGGCATGGCCCAAATAGCCACTATAAGTGAACTGGGAAATAAGATCCAGTCATTGCCTCCAGTAGACCCCCAGCTAAATGAGATCAAACCCAAATGTCAGCAAACCTTTCCAGTCTAAGAATAAAAGTCGTCTAATAACCTCAATAACCCAAACTTTCTGAATTGTACTGGCTTCCAGTGCACTCAATAAACTTCTGGTCCTCTGGCCCCAACTCACTCTGCTAGTCCCAACCCCAAAACCAGAATCCTGCAGGTAATAAAATCCCAGGCCTGTCCATCTGTCACGATCACCAAGCACACCACCTAATAGTGGACTCCTCCCAGAAAGACCAAGTCTCTTCACCCAGTCTAAAGTTCTTGCGAAGCTATTTCTTTTCCAGACTGCTGAATGTCTACCACAGTTTTAACCACTGCCAATAGTACATTGTTGGTATTACACAAGGTGTTAGGAAGCTTTTGAAATACAAGGTAAAGCTGTCGCCACACTGGCTTAAAGGGAAGCCTCTGGCAGATGGAGTGGAGCCAAAGAGAATCACAAGAGGCATTGAGCTAAAACATAGAGGATAACAAGGTAGGAAAACACTGAAGAGACAGGAAATGTGGAAAGGCAGAGAGAAAGAGAAGGAAGGGTGACCACTGACTGACTTTCTGTCCTCCCTCCCTCACTATGCCCTCCCCCTTCCCTCATTATCCCCCTCCCCCTTCCCTCACTATCCCCCTTTCCTCACTATTCCCCTCCCCCTCCCCTCACTATCCCCCCTTCCCTCACTATTCCCCTCCCCTTCCCTCACTATGCCCCTCCCCCTTACATCACTATCCCCCTCCTTCTGCCCTTCCCCCTCCCTCTCCTTCTCTCAATAAAGCCAGTGGGTTAAGGTGCTTGCTGCCAAGCCTAATGACCTGAGTCGATTCCTGAGACCCTCATGGTGAAAGGAAAGAGCCACATGTACTAAGTTGTCCTCTGACCTACACACACACTCAATAGCACCCATACATGTGCCTGCACGCACACACGCATAAACAAATGTGATTTTTATAACTCTTTTTTTAAGTGAAAGTAACAATGAGTATTCCTCCTCAACTGATATTTATCCCAAATCCTCAACGACGGTGAGCAGTTCTGAATAACTTAACAAATTTCCTAACCCAAATCCTTTCATCTATAGCCAAAACACTCAAACCTTTAATAGAATAACAGTGATCATGGAATTACCCCCAACATAAACATAGAAATACTGCTGAGTTTGCTGCCCAGACAACAGACAGCAGGACAGTTGCTGCCTTGACTGGCCAATGCAGCCTGCATAACTTGGCCCCACTTCATGCCACTGGCCAAGGAAAACCTCATATCAGGTTCCTCACACTCAGCTGCTTGTCAATAAATTCCTCAAGACCTTTTCAGACCAACTTCCTTCCAGCGCTGTGGTTGTACAATTTTACTTTTGTCTTTATGACCTTTGATGTGAAAGTTGTCTATGCCCTTGTCTCTGCTCCATGGCACCTTGCAGTTTGAGGTCATTGTTTCGATTTTCAACTCTTTCTACTCTATATATTCTAATTCTACAATTGACTCAAACATACCTTACTAACAACTCCCCTAAGTTCATCTAAATATTAAAAAGTCAAAGGTGTAAAGAACTTCTCTCCAAGCTGAACTATAATTATTGATTGTTTTATTGACCATCCTGAAAGGTGGGAAGGTTGGACATGTTAACCATGATGATGGTGGTGGTGGTGGTGATGGTGGTGGTGGTGGTGATTATAAGGGCTGACCATAGTGACGACAGTAGCTCTTAATCACCATGCACCAGTCCTTTGGCCAAATACTCTGTGTGATCTCGAATTTAATTACGCATCGATCATATTGGTAATTGCCAACTGTTATCCCCATCTTACAGTTCAGGAAAGTGAGAATCTCTGAGGAGGCACATACTCGATTATACTTCGATTGTACTTTGAGGGAGAGACAGAGCTGAAATTTTAAGCCAGACTCTCTCTCTCCAGAGCCAGTGTCTTAGGGTTTCCATTGCTGGGAGGAGGCACCATGACCACAGCAACTCTCATAAAGGAAACACTTCATTGGGGCTGACCCACCATTCAGAGGTTTAGTCCATTATCATCATGGTGGGAAATGTGGCGGCCCACATGGTGCTGGAGAATTATCTGAGAGTTCTACATCGGACCGGCAGGCAGCATGAAGAAAGAAAATGGCACTGGGACCGACTTGAGCTTCTGAAACCTGCCCACCCTAAGTAACATGCTTCCTCCCACAAGGTCATAGCTACTCCAACAAGGCCACATCCCTAATAGTACCACTCCCTATGAGCTGATGGGACCATTTTCATTCAAACCACCACAGCCAGAAGGTATGGAAAAACCCTAATAATTAAGGTCAGAGTCTACCATTGTCTACATAGACTTCTAAGCTTGAAAATTGCTGAAGGAAAGCTCCAGTCTCAGATAGTATGCAAAAGAAAACGGTGTTTATTCTGCAGAAACAACCAGCAAGCAGGAGTCAACCATTCTCTAAAATGGCAACCCCAGATAAAGGCACACAGGCTTCTTATAGGGAACCAGGGGAACTCTCTTGAAGAACTAGGTAATCTAAAATTTCATTGGTGGGTGCTAGAGGGTCACAAGTGATCAGTGTTCTATATTCTTATGCCATGAGCACTCAATCATGTAATGAAATAGGGCGGGCCAGCACAGACAGCCCATTCTGAAATAGTCCCATATTTGTGGTTATCCTCAGGCTGTTCTTTGGGAGAGGGTTTTATGATCTTGTTCTGGATGTTAGGGTCTGTTCTTAGAGCTGGTGTCTTATGATCTAGTTTCTGGAACTTATAGTCTATTCCTGAAGCTGGTGCCTTATGGCCTTTTTTGAAATCAGGCCTGGTCCTCAAAATAGAGACAAATGAGGTCCTTAAATGGGGACAAATGGGGTTTATATAGTCCTTTCAGAACTAGTCCTTAACAGGTGAAATGCCACACTTGTGTACGTGTGCACACATATGCATGCAAGTACACATTTGTGTTGAGGTTTACCTGTAAGCAGAGTCTAGAAATCAGAGCAGGGTGTATTGTTCAATTGCCCTAAACCTTATTTGTTGATAACAGGTCTCTCACTTAACTGGGAACTCACTAATTCAGCTAAAATTGCTGGCCAGCAAGTTCCAGAGATCATCTTGTCAGCCCCCATCATGTGCTCATACACACACCCACACACACACACACACACACACACACACACACACACACACACACACACACGACATTTTTATATGGGTGCCAGGGATCAAGCACGGGCCCTCATGCTTATATAACAAGCACTTTAGGAACTGAGCCATCTCCCCAGTCCACAGATATTACTCTTAAAGTATATTAGTATTAAAGCATACAAAAAACAATTGATTCTCATTCATTTCCCATTATCTGACTTTATCTGCTTTAGGCAGAATATCTTAATAACCAAGTATTTGCATAATGACCTTATTTTTATGTCCTTGAATCTAACCAAATGTTTTATGGTAGTTCCCATCCCTCTAATAGCATCCAATCCAATTAGCTCTATGTTAATTTTAGGTAACTTGGGATCTTCAGCGCCGTATGATGAAACATTATACATCATAAATGAGTCAGAAAGAGAAGGAGCAGTAGACAAAGAAAGAAGTCAGAGACATCTCCTTACACTTCTGTCGTTAAGAGAGTCCTAATAGTAATGGGAGCAGGTAGGATTGAAAACGAGTCATGAAGATATCCCTGAAGGTATGCCAAGTTAGCCTTTGCAACTTTACTTAACACCCTTTTTCTGGTGGGTTTTTCGTAATTTAATCAAATCTCCCAGATCTTTAAGGGAAACATTGCAAAGATCACTGAATATATTCCAGGAAGGCTGAAAAGACAGCTCAGCAGTTAAGAGTCTTTCCTGAGACAGAATTGTGGTGGCATTTGTCTTTAATCCCAATACTCTGGAGCCAAGGCAGGCCGATCTCTGTGAACGCAATATGGCCTATATAGGTCCCAGGTCAACTTAGGCTACAAACAAATAAACAAAAATCAAAACTGAGGGGAGGAGATGTTTGGGGACTAGAGTTGAGGTCCCCACTAGCCATGTAAAAACTGGGTGTGGTCCTGAACATACTTGGATCTGAGAAGGGCAGTAGAAATGGGATATCTGGAACACCCAGCTTACCAGGAAAAAGGATTTGCCTCTCAAAGAAACAGGTTGAGAGTGATAGAGGAAGCGATGCCTAATGCTTTTCCCCCGTGGCCTTTGAATGCAGATACATACGTGAGCACAAGCGTGCACTGGGGAGGGGGGGAGGGGAGAGAGAGAGAGAGAGAGAGAGAGAGAGAGAGAGAGAGAGAGAGAGAGAGAGAGAGAGATTCCAGAACAGGAAGAAATTGGAATAGATTAAAAGGACCCTGCACTATCACATCCTTTCTCCATGGCATACAAAGTATCCTTTCTCCATGGTGTACAACACAATCTTTCTCCTTGGCATACAAAGGTTGCAGCCTTCTCCTCTTCTTGCAAACGCTCATTCTCCCCTGAGGAAACTGAACCATCCCACCTGTGGACACCTGCCCCATGCAGATTCAGACAGACAAGGAACAGAGCCCATGCCACTGCAGCGATTAGAATGTTTACCCACTCCAGTCATTATGAAGTTGTAAACATTTGTATAGAGGAATTGATCATAAGGTTTTTGCATCTTGTTGACTCATCTTTGAGTCCAAAGCTCCTAGCACGGAATCTGGCCTCTGATAGCTGAAAAAGAGTTGTTTATGCATCAATAAAACAAAACAAACAAACAAACAAAAAACAAAGCCGGTTTCAAAGCAGTTCCCTATGGTTCGTCCTTGGGGACACATCTCTCCCATTTCAAAACTCATGCAAGCTTGGAAAATTTTTAATGGAACTCTGATTACTGCTTTAGTATGCTATAGACTTTTCATGTAAAAATCTCAAATGCCCAAGAGGCGGGGGTAGATTCTTAAACACAGGCTTTATCATTTGCCTGCATTTTTCTGCCTCATATTGGGATGACTTAGTGGAGATAAGACTTACGGGGAGAGAAAGAGGTAATGGACCGAGACAGCCTTGAGGACACATTGGAGCAAGGCTAACTCATCCCTCATGAATCACCTGAAGATGTTTACCAGACTCCAAGTGTTACTTTTAAATGAACAAATAAACCTCTGGTTTATGCTCGCTAATACAGGGGCCAAGTACCTTCCCGCAAAGCACACAGATTTACACAGTTCACCTAGTTTACAAACAATAATCACCTTCTTTATTAAAAAAAAGAATATTCATAAGTGTATATATGTATATATTCCAATATATGAAAATATTGAAATTCCCTCCCCTCCAACTCCCACTCCCCCTCCCTCTCCCACTCCCTTCTCTCCTCTCCCTCTTTCTCTCTCCTCCTTGCTCTGTAGCCCTCTCTCTTTCTCTTTATATAACTTTATTTGAAGCTTCTCAGATTAGATTTTTTTCCATTTGCAATATATAAATATATTGGAATATATATATGGATATATATTCTTATATATATGAATAAATATATATATTCCAAGAAAATCTTCTCATAATTCCATCTACTGATACATACTTTAGCTTAAGAATATTAAATGTGAGGCAGGACAGATGACTCAGTGGTTAAGAGCACTGACTGCTCTTCCAGAGGTCCTGAGTTCAAATCCCAGCAACCACATGGTGACTCACAACCATCTGTAACGGGATCTGATGCCCTCTTCTGCTGTGTACTTATGTATAATAAATAAATAAATCTTTTTAAAAAGAATATTAAATGTACTCTAGTATCAGATTTTAAAGATGATGGATTCACAAAGCCAATTCTCTCTCCAATCACCTACTAGGCAAAGTGAGTTCTTTGGAGACAAAGCCAGGTATCAAAACCTTCACATCCAGCTCCTTACCCTGACCCACTAAGCACTTAGCAAATGTGCTTGGATGAATTAAAATGTATCCATAGTTCTTCTAATATCATAACTAACCGTATTGAGTTACTATCTGTTCTAGGAGTCCATGGTCTTGGAAAGCCTCCCTCACATAGTTCTGATGATGCCTCGGCTCAAAGTAGCCCAGGTTTTATCATTTGCCCAACACACTCTCCACCTTAGATCTGCGTAGATACCCAGGGTCTCCCCACCTCCAATAGCCACCAGGCACTTCTGTTTCTTTCTTTTGTAATCTATTCTTAGAGAATTTTATACATGTATACAATGAAAAATAATTGCATCTATCCTATACTCCCCTCAACCTTCTTCGAACTCTCCATGGATCTCTCGAAACATGTCTCCCTCCAAATTCTTGTTTCCTCTCTCTTTTTTAAATAACCACTAAGCCCAAACCATACTACTTAGACGTGCTTGGATCCGGGGCCATTCACTGTAGCAAGGGCGACTACATCTGCAAAGAATGATTCTTCCTTCCTTGGCAGCTCAGTGGCGGGTCCTCATGAATGAGAAAGCTAGGCTGATTCCAAGACAGACTTCGAGTTGGCAGTTAAGGAGACCAGGCCTAATGTGCTTTAAAACGAGCCTGCAAGTTCACTTGGTTGTCTCTCTGCTCTGATAATAGGAGAGAGCACAGAACGATGGACTTCTGCAGAGTAAACCACTCTTTGCATTTGCATACTATTCAATTCCAGGGTATCATTCTTCGGTGAATCCTGGACCCTTACATGAATAACCCCCCTTTCTGGTCCTCCAAGCGGGCTAGCTTGATCAAGTGCAGATCTTCCGCAGGCGTCCACAACTGCTCAGAGTTCATGAGTTTGATACAGGACATTCATTCAAAAAGTCAGGATTTCACACCACTCCTTCCCATCTTCTGGCTTGCTTTCCTTCACCTGGTACTTATTTATAGGACTCTTCTTGCTCCCTCTCCTCTCTTTCTCCCTCTCCTTCTTTCTCTCCTTCCCTCCCCTCCTTCCCTTCCCTCTCCCTCCCTTCCCTTCCTTCCTCCTCCTCCCCTTCTTCCTTTTCCCTCTCCCTTCCCCCTCTCTCCCCTTTTCCTCTCCCCCTCCTCCCCCCTCTCTCCTTCTTCCTCCTCCCTCCCCTCTCCCTTTCCCCTTTCTTTTCTTCCTATAACTTGATTTGAAGTTTCTCAGACCCCAGTGTTTTTTTTTCCCTTTGCACAAGTTTTGTCTTGGAGCAGTTCCCCCACCCACCCACTGATTCCAAGCAGAGGCGAGCAGTGCTCTCATTACCATAATCACCTCATCAGTCTACATTTTAATGGAGGCGGCTCCTTAAACCCTTTTCAAAACCCAAATCAGAGAGTGGGTTTTAAAACAAACAAGTTAGCACCACTTTAAAGCCCATTTCCAGTCATTCTCACATCCTTAGTGCACACATCCTTTCAAACATCAGAAGCCATTCCCGAGGGGAGGGGCACCCCGAGGGTTTTCTGATCGTCAGGAAGCGTGGTTGAGATGGATTTGTTGAAAGGACGCATTACCCCATCTCACACTCCTGCCAAAAGTCTTTTTTTTTTTTTCATTAGGTTTCTAAACTGAAGATGCATTAGGTTTGTTTTTTAACCATAACGATCAGAAACGTTCTACGAGAGAAAACGAGAGTCAAATGATCCTATGCTTTAGTGCCAAAGATGAAATTGGGCACCTTCAAGTGGAACTGGCTGAAAGTCAGATAGGAAGATGAGTGTGTAATGGGCTAGCGAGCAAAACCAGAGTCACGAGACTCCCTCACACTAGGAGCTAGCCTTCCCCAACAATCCCTTTTTCAGTATCGCTCTACTCTTTCTCATTCATTCTGTCGACAACAACAAAACCCTTCCTTAACTCTTTTACTACAATCACAAACCTTGACAGGCAGGCTCCTTCCAAACCCGTACATAGACTCTCAAACCTAAAGAGTTATGAGGGTATCTAATCCCAGCTTCCCTTTAGTTCAAGAATCTATTCTCTGGTGTCATTGACAAAGAGACGCTCAACATAACTTGGCTTCAAATTTTTCAAGGAAATATGGGAGACCAACGTATAGGGCCCATCAAAGGGAGGCCAGGCAGTTTCTGTCATACCGTCTTCTCTAAATTGTACTGCAGACAGTGACATAGAGATTTGAGACATTGAAAGATTTGTTACCATGACACAGCTAGCAGATGTATAAGGAAAGACTCAATAAATCTTTGAACTACAGATTTGTATTTATTTCTCCCAATGTCTGCCTCCCTGGTCTGAGTCAAGTGACTCTTCATTCTTTGCATGGTGTTCCCCTGTTTTGAGACTGTGATGGTGATTTAAATTTTCACCACCACTGGAAGTGGGAGGTGGTTCGGTTGGCAAAAGGCTTGCCACAGGTTTTCGATCCTCAGAAACCGTGAACAAATCCAGGCCATGGTGATATCAGTTGATAGTCCCAGCATTTGGAAGGTGGAAAGAGGATCCCTTGAGCCAGCCAGTGACCAAGACAGCTCAATCAACAGGTTCTCCCATGCAGGAGTGAAGATTAAAAAGAAAAAGACAATTAGACAACACTGTAATGTGAGATTCAAACTTAAGGACAAAGGCCGCCTTAGGGAAACACCAGGTGGCTGCGACTTTAACACACTATCCAAAGAATTTAGGATAACACCCTGTTGCAGGAAATGAGCTAACCACCCTTAGCAGTCCCCCATCTGCGTGCCAAAGAGATCTCACCATTGAGGAATGTGAGGGTCAATGTGCGTCATCAAGGACCAATTCATGCTGTTGCCAAAGGCTGTCCTCCGCACATGTATAAAAGGTGTGTGCTTTTGTTACTGGGGGTCGCCTCTGCCCCGATTGCAGAACGATCCCAGTGCACTGGATCAATAAATCTCTTGCTTATTGCATCGCTCTCCACCTCTGTGTTTTTGTGAGTGAGACTTCCCATATGTAGGGCTGATCGGGTCCTACAGTAGCATGATCCCAGCCAGTTCTGAGGCTGAAGCACGTTTATTATTTTCCAGTCTGCTTTTACACCACTTTAAGAACATGCAAAATAATAAGATCAGTTCTGGGTTAAGAAACGAGCAAGGCAATGAACAAAATCCTGTAAACACCTTTCTAGGGGCTAGTCAGGATGATCAAGACAAAAGAGATGCCACACGTGCCTTCACTGAGCCTGCTCTGAGCTTTTCATTAACTCAGATGAAAATGTTCTTAATCTGGGCCTATTTCCTGAGTCCAGGCCCAAAGTCAGATGCCTACCTTGAGCTTACTTCTTTTGTCCTGGCCAAATTCTCGCTAAGAGTCTAGAAGCAAGTGGCCCCAAAAGGCTCTTCACAAGCCAGTATTGCTTAGACAGTGAATTCCAGGTCCCAGTGAGAGAGAGAGGAAAGGGGAGGGAAAGAGGGAGGGGGAAGAAGAAAGATTGCATGAAAGAAAAACAAAAAAGAAAAGAAAATGAAGGTTAATGTTTCCTGAGAAGCAAAACTGAGGCGCTAGTCTCTACATACATGCACATATGAGCATACATATACCCATAAATTCATTAAGGAATATAAAGTATCTCTGTATACTGTTTTTACCCTTAAATGGTGCTTATTACATAAAAGGTATTAGTTGCCAATAGTAACCCATTTGGCTCCTGTAACAGTCACAATGGGCACTGTTGTAATATGATGCCCCCATCCCCCCATTTCACAGGTGAGAGGCAGAGCTGGACCCAGAAGCAGAGCTGAACCTGAACCATGAACTAGTCTGTGTCCAGACTCCACAGACCACCCAGCTTCACTTCAACTATAGACATTCCATTCTTGTCTTTCCATCAGCAATGAGTTAATCTCCTTTCAATCGACACCTGTCCAAGTTAGCTTGGTCACCTTGACACAGCTTAGAGCCTGAGAAGAATACTTCCATTGAGGAATGCGATTAAAACAGATTGGCATGTAGCCGTGTCTGTGTGGGGTTGTCTTGGTTGTTAGTGGATGTAGGAGGGTCCAGCCCACTGTGGGTGGCACAATTCTCTTTGGCAGGTGGTTCTAGGCTATATAAGAAGGCTTGCTAAGCAGGAACAAGCCAAAATGCAGCATTCCTTTGTTTCAGTTCCTACCTTGACTACCCTCAGTGATGGACTATGACTATATATTGTTAATGTTTGATTGACAGAAGCTTAGCTCTTGCTTCATGCTCATGCTCACTTATGGTGATGGACAGAATGTTTTGCCCCTCCCTCATTTTCCTTCTGCCAACACTCTTGTAATGAGGTAGATGCTTGCCCCCTATTTGCCCTCCTACACACAGCTGATAATGGACTGAATGTTTGCATGATGGATCCCAATCCAAGGGCAACTGTATTTTGATGAGGATACTTTGAGAGAAAAGTAGGTAAGCACTAAAAGGGCCACAGTTGGCACAAGAGACACCAAGCCTAAGATCTCAGCACAATGGAGATTTATTTCCCCAGAGGAACAAAGGGCAGAAATAAGAGACAGAGGGAGACAGAGGATGGGAAAAAGGGCAAGAGAAGGGTTTTTGTCCTGGAGAGATAAAGGACTGCCCCTAGATAGAGGGGAAATGGATGTGGCCCATAGGCAAATGACAGTTTATAAAAGGAAAAGGAGAAAACCCATATTAGGGTTTTATTTGTTTTGATTGGGCATGGTAATTAGATGAGCCAAAAGGGAGCTTTTGATTGCTGGACTTCTGATACTTTGATAGCTAGACCTTGGTAGTCAGCCTCAGGAGGAGAAAATGTCCAAAAAAAGGGTAGCTAACTTTAGGGCTATAATCTAATGTTTTTTAGCAAGGGCGAAATGGGTAAAAGGCAAAACCTATCTGTGTCATGTTTGCATAAATGGGATTAGTGTCCTCATATAAAGAGGCCAGGCAGCTTCCTAGCTCTCTTTACACCATGCTAGGATACAACCAGAATATAGGCCTCCAAAACCCAGAAGCACCCCCTCAACCAGAACCAACTAGGCACTTCAATCTCAGATGTCCAGCATCCAGAACAACGAAGAATGTATTTTTTAGGATTGATAAGCCACAGCAAGTGTAACATTCTATTACAGCAACACAGACTACGACATTTCGGCTAAATATCTCAGAGGATGCTGAAGTCAATCAAGTCCCTCCTTCTGCACAGGAATACTCACACCACCTCCACCGTTAACCAAGTTCAAACAATGAGTCAGCCTCCTTCCCTGGACCTCAGGCTCTTATAGACCTACTGGGCCCTGATGGCAACACCATTATGTCAATAACAAGCATCACTGAAACTTGTGATTTAATCATACTTATCCACTTATTTTTCTGTCTCTTTCCTCCCCCACCTCCTCTACTCCCACAAGTCTGTTATTATCTGGCATGGCCAACCTTAAGAGAAAAAAAATCTGAAGAGACTGATCTAATCACCTGAGCCTCTACAGAGAACCCTCTCTGGCTGATAATAGACACAACCACATGTAGAAACCAGGCATTTGAAATGGTGCCAATGGCTTGAAGATGGAAGGACTGACACAGTCAGGAATATAGATGGTCGAAGAGCAGTAAGGGATCCCCAAATAGCTAAGAACGAGAGCTGGTGGGGAGACTGACCCCTAACTGCATGAAACTCTACTCTGCGAGCACCCTAAGTGAACCTGAGGAGCTGTCCTACCCCGAGACCCCACATAAGGGTCAATTGTGATGCCTGATAAGATTCTGTAGCAGAAAGCCCATCCAGGCTGATGCACTGTAAAGAAGTGCTCGTGTGTCGCCATACAGAAGTGATCATTGTTTGGAGGGACGGTCAGGTTTACCCTGATCTGAATGTGGCACACAGCAAGTCTTCTCATGGAGTCTGTCTTATTTTTCTTATTGCTGTGATAAAGTACTCTGGAAAAAACTAACTGAAGGGGGAAAGGACTTAGTTCAAGGGTGTAGTTTATCTTCACAGTGGGAGAGTCAAAATGGCAGGAGCTGGTCACATGACATCCACAATCAGGAAGTTGGGAGCAGAGAATGCATGTTCTACCTACTCTCTCCACCCATATAGTCTAGGATTCCCCAGTCGAGGGAATGGTCCTGCTCACAATTAAGATGGGGCTTCCCGCATCAATTAACCTAATAAGATATTCATAACAGCACCAACAGGCATGTTCAGAGGCCCATCTCCCAAGTGGTTCTAGATTTTCTTAGGTTGACAGTCCTAACCCCCACAATACCTATTTATATGTAATCATGTGTACGTATGCATGTGTGTGTGTGTGCATTGTAAAATCTAAAATAATCATATAACTTTTAAAGCTTTATTGAAAGCAAGTCTATATTCCTCTTTAAACCAATGTGTGACCCCATGAAATTCTCCAAGGACTCCTCAATATTTATGAAATGCACATTTTTTCCTGTCTTAGTTAGGGCTACTATTGCTATGATGAAACACCATGACTAAAAGCAAGATGAGAAGAAAAGGGTTTATTTACACTTACGCTTATGCTTCCATATCACCGTTCATCATTGAAGGAAGTCAGGACAGGAACCGGAACACAGCAAGGACCTGGAGGCAGGAGCTGAGGCAGAGGCCATGGAGGGGTGCTGCTTACTGGCTTGTTCCTCCTGGCTTGCTCAGCCTGCTTTCTTCTAGAACCCAGGACCACCAGCTCAGGGATGGCCCCACCCACAGTGGGCTGGGCTCTCTCTCATCAATCACTAATTTTAAAAATGCCCTACGGGCTTGCTTACAGCCCCATCTTATGAAAGCATGTTCTTAATTGGGGTCCCTCCTCTCAGTTGACTTTAGCTTGTGTCATGTTGACATAAAGCCATCTAGCACAGGTGTGTGTATGTCTATACCCCCCCCCACGTCTTACAAAACAATTACTGGAGACCATTTCTCCACCCCCCACCTCCACCCCTACCCTTGACCCTACCCCTACCCCTTATGCAGATCATGTACGATTACTGCTGCCTTGACTGTGGATGCCCCCACGGCTGTAGAGTTTACTGCTGTGTTTTCTCACCCTTGGTAGACAAGAAGGCTGGAAGGACTCTTGGCGCTCTGTGCAGGCAGGACGAGAAAATGCAAGACACTCATTCTTGCACTTGGCACTAAGTGTTTGTCAGAACCATTGCAGGGGGAGAAATGAATCTGTCGCTGGCAGCGTGTTCATTCTGGATAGCCCTAAACAGGAG